>NC_135211.1:14859445-15114445 GCF_052324685.1 Brachyhypopomus gauderio | reverse complement strand
CTCAGCGTGTCTATGGTCCTCAGAGTGTCTATGGTCCTCAGAGTGTCTATGGTCCTCGGTGTGTCTACGGTTCTCAGCATGTCTACGGTCCTCAGTATGTCTACGATCCTCAGCATGTCTACAGTCCTCAGTATGTCTATGATCCTCAGAGTGTCTATAGTCCTCAGAGTGTCTACGGTCCTCAGCGTGTCTACGGTCCTCAGTGTGTCTATGGTCCTCAGAGTGTCTATGGTCCTCAGTGTGTTTACGGTCCTCAGTGTGTCTACGGTCCTCAGCGTGTCTACCGTTCTCAGTATGTCTACGGTCCTCAGAGTGTCTACAGTCCTCAGTATGTCTACTATCCTCAAAGTGTCTATGGTCCTCAGTATGTCTATGGTCCTCAGAGTGTCTATGGTCCTCAGTATGTCTACTGTCCTCAGAGTGTCTATGGTCCTCAGTATGTCTATGGTCCTCAGAGTGTCTATGGTCCTCAGTATGTCTACTGTCCTCAGAGTGTCTATGGTCCTCAGAGAGTCTATGGTCCTCAGAGTGTCTATGGTCCTCAGTGTGTCTATGGTCCTCAGAGTGTCTACAGTCCTCAGCGTGTCTACAGTCCACAGTATGTCTATGGTCCTCAGAGTGTCTATGGTCCTCAGAATTAATATGGACCTCGGTGTGTCTACGGTCCTCAGAGTGTTTAAGGTCGTCAGCATGTCTACGGCCCTCAATGTGTCTGCGGTCCTCAACGCATCTAGAGTCCTCAGCGTGGACCATTATTTTGTGCTTCTTCAAAGGAGCTTATAAAGCACATCTTGACACCCCAGTGTGCTTTGATATCGTTGCCTGGTAGAGTCCTTGCTGATGCAGTACAACTACCATGTATCTTGTTGCTTTGTCTTACCAGTGACATGACACTGACACGACATGAATATAAGTACAAACACACACACACACACACACACACACACACACACACACACACACACACACACACACACACGTCTGCACTTAGCAGTGCAAAATGGTGCAGAGTTTTATTTAATGGATAGGTAGAGACAGGTCAGTCTAGTCCAGAGCGTCCAAATCTATGTAGCATGGGTCGAGGGGACTGGGAGACGGCCCGGCTGTGTGGTGCAGGCTGACACCACTTCAGTTCTCCCAGTGTAGCATGTATCAAAGCCCCCGGGGACTGGGACACACGCTTCACACGCTGCTCAGGGCCAACGCTGCCTTGCAATGAATATGGAAAAACCAAGAGCAATAACACACACGTGTTTAAAAGAGGGAGGGAGGGAGGGTTAGAGAAAGAGAGAGAGAGAGAGAGAGAGAGAGAGAGAGAGAGAGAGAGAGAGAGAGAGAGAGAGAGAGAGATTTTCTGTCTCTGTCTGTGTTTAGAGAAAAGTGTGCCCTCTGTAACATTAACACATATTTTCCAAATAGGGAGCAAGTGGGCAAGAAAAAAGTGGTTCTAAATATGCGAGACTGAACTCTGCCTCACTCTGTTTCTCTATCATCCATAACCTTCTCTCTTCTTGCTTTCTCCTTCTTGGTCCGACTCACACATGTATATGCACACAAAGCCTCTGAAGCATACTTGGAGAGAAGCTAAAAAACAAGTATACTTTATCAGATATTTCAGCTCAGGGTTTCCATGGCAACAGTAACATTTATCACAAACACTTGTGTTCTCTCTCCCAGCTGATGATGCATGCCGCAGGCCAGAAAGAGCGAGACAGAGAGAGGGGGGGGGGGGGGGGGGGGGAGAGAGAGAAAGTAAGAGAGAGGGAGAGAGAGAGAAAGTAAGAGAGAGATAGAGAGAGAGAGTCTAACTTTATCCCTGTCCCTGGAACAAGAATAGAGGGGAGATTGATCGGCTTCCTGCATTCCTTTAGGTCTGTCTGACTATAAGAGAGAGAAATCAGGAGGTAAAGAGAGAGAGAACCGATGAGGATTTAAATAATTCCACACTTATTATTTGCCAGCCGGTAGAAACAATATATTATGAAAATGTGCGTTTTTGGACTGTTTGGACTAAAGCAGCTGCACCCAACAGGAAATGGTTCTTATTTATTGTTCATGTTGCCATAAATGTCACGTTTTTCTTCTTCTTCTTCTTCTTCTTCATCGTTTTGCCTCTGACCTGTTCATATTGTTCAGAGTCTAAAGAATAGCTATTATCCATCTAGGAAATCAATTCAGTCGTGACAGAGCTTTCAGAATACAGTATTTATAGGCCTATACTCAGGTGCCTGGTATTGGTCACTATACATATATTCCAGCTCTAGTAAATCAAAACATAAATGAGCTTACGGTAGCCCCTGGCATTTCACTGCTGAAATAAAAAAATGTTTCAGTATTCAGCTTCAAATCTGCACCAAAAAGAGGCCCACAAAATGAATGATCTCAGAACAGGGAGCTAATCATGATAACAAGTGACATGCACGTTGTTAAATAAATATGACACCAGAGCTCCAGAAGGTTGGTGCTGAGGAGTAGAGGGTGGAGCTTTCAAATGTCCCCCTGTCCCCTGTCCCCACAGATGGGCAGGAAGTGCATGTCATTTACAGCCATCTCATGTACAGTATCTCATCCTGCTCCCTGGGGTTTGCAGGGAGGGACAATTACACCCACAAAATGTAAACATTTCTGAAGAGAAAAAAAATCGTCCCTGTAATAAAGTTGTCTCGTCTCTTCGTGAAAGATAAAGACGTCTCTGCTCACGAGGGAGAGGGAAGGAGACGTCTGAGCGAGCTCACCGATCCCAGAATGCAAGGCTTTCAGACGAGGGGAGGATTGCAGAGTTCTGTCCGCCTTCTTCCCCTCCCTCTCTCACAGCGGCATTAATTAGCCATGTCTGCTAGGGTACGGATAATGGGAGACATGTAAACGCGTGCCATCCCTCGTTAAGAGAATTAATGACATGAAGCTGTATGAGCAGCAACATACAAACTTTAGAGCTCATCAGTTTTTAGCACTGTGTGTGTGTGTGTGTGTGTGTGTGTTAGAGAGAGAGCGTGGAGGGCTATTGGAAGGTGACTTCCACTTTCAGTTCACTGTCTGCCTTTAACCACCAAATGGAGCAGGAATTCCATCTGGGCATATCCCGCCCCACGTGTGTGTGTATGTGTGTGTGTGTGTGTGTGTGTGTGTGTGTATGTGTGTGTGTGTGTGTGTGTGTGTGTGTGTGTGTGTGTGTGTGTGTGTGTTTGTGCGTGTGTGTGTGTGTGTGTGTGTGTGTGTGTGTGTGTGTGTGTGTGTGTGTGTGTTTGTGCGTGTGTGTGTGTGTGTGTGTGTGTGTGTGTGTGTGTGTGTGTGTGTGTGTGTGTGTGTGTGAGTGTGTGTGTGTGTGTGTGTGTGGGGGGGAAGCAAATGTGTGTTTGTACTCATGAACTAGGAGGCTGTCTAGGAGGCTTAGACACAAAGCGATGTCATCACAGCTCTCCCTAGTTATTGCAATCTCCCATTCTGAAAGAAGAGGAGAGACCCAGGAGAGCTGTGCTATTCCACCCAACTCTGTACTCTTTAGTCTATGGTAAGTCTATGTGGTAATGTGGTAATTCACCTTCATGTGGCTCTTATTGTTCAAACCATCAGAGACAACAAGACTGTAAATCAGGTGTTTCCATATGACACCTATCACACTACATTCTATATGGTTCAAAGCAAGTTCAGGAGAAACTCTTCCATGTACGATTTTTCTGGGGTTGCAAATGTCTGAAACACCAATTCTGAGATTTCTAGCTGAACCACACAATCAGTTTCAAGGAAACATTGAAAAAATGGTTTAATATCCACTCCAATCTGATGTAGTAAGCATGCTCTGATGGCTGGGCCTGGCTTTCTGCGCGGGTCTCCTCCAACACGAGAACGAGGCCTCTGGCCGCCAGCTGGCTGCTCTGCCGTGTTGTTCATTCGGCGCACACGGTGTGACACACATCTTTAAGGTACAGCTGCAGGTCACTCGCTGGAGGCTGACATGAGCGGGAAAACAAATCAAGTCTCAGCACGTGCTGCTTGTGCTGCACGAGGAGAAGGACAGGGAAGGACTGCGGCCCAAGGTGGCATTATCGCACACGGCCAGAGAACCTGCGCAGGACGAGCTACGCAGCAGGAGAGCCGGAGGGGGCGGGGTGGGCCGTGCACCTCCCGAGGTTGCCGAGATTCGGGCTCTCGTGGCACAGGGGTCAGGGGTGCCTGGAACCGCCACGCTGCCTCTGCCTGTGGGCATTAGGCAGCCGAGGCAAGCGACATGAAGCAACAAGATGGGATTACTCAGCAACACGCACACCCTGACCTCCTTCGCCTTGGACTGTGGGCATGTTAGAGGGCCCTGGAGGAACTGTGTGTGTGTGTGTGTGTGTGTGTGTGTGTGTGTGAGAGAGAGAGAGAGAGAGAGAGAGAGAGAGAGAGAGAGAGAGAGAGAGAGAGAGAAACCATACCGACCTAAAGAACACACATAAATGAACGCAGTCAGATGCGAGCTTTGACAGCTAGTACATAGTCACACTGCTGAAAGGGAAAATTATCTTTCAGAAGATCAGAAGAACACCCAGATACATAGATTTTTCTCCATGCCCTTGACATGAGAATTGAATTGGAGGGAAATTGAATTTGGCTCAAAACCATGAAAATATTATTACATATTACTTTGTTACTTTATTTCATATTACTGTGCTTAGTATGTAGCAGACTGCAACATTACTAATGCTATCATTTATCATTATCGTTTGTTCTCTTTGTCAGGCAGCCAGATCAGATAAAATGACAGAGCAACAAGAAACCTGATCATTTTTTTAGTGCACCAAAGCACCAAGCAAGTAGAAATATCCCAGTAATAAAGGCAATTTAATTTTAATAATGTCACGGAAATGTTTATGGAAATGCTTCAGAATGGTGTCATTAGGCAAAGGCACCACAGAGACCTGAAGAGGACAGTATACATTTTAAACAACAGTACTTTTGGAAGCACCTTTGCTCTCCCCCTCAGATACTGAGAGGATTTAATGTGTACCTCCCTGACCCCCCCCCCCCCCCCCCCCCCCCCCCCCCCCCCCCCAACCCTGACATGGCATTTACGCCTGTGTGTGTGCCACTCAGTGTTTAACCTCATCCGACTTCTGTGTGTGTAACAGAACATGATCCATGTTAAGGTATAGCATGTAATCAATCTCCTAAACAACAGCCTGCAGTAAGAATTACTGCCTCTCTCGCTTGTAGCAGTACAGAAAAATACTGGCTTTTAAATGAAAATGGCTTTAACTGTACACCAGGAGAATATGACTTTGTAACCCTTGCCAACTGGGCTGGAGCCTGAAAGAACCTACTGTAAAGACCTCTAAATCAGTCCGAGGAATATGTCGCTCCCTAAACCTTGTCGTTTACAGCCTATTTATGCCAAAAAGGTGGGGCTGTCCGATCTAGTCTGCTGGTCTCAGTCCAAACCAAATGAATTGAGCCTGTGCAAGTCATCAGCTGCAACTTAAGCAGGCTGCAAAGTCAATGATTGGCCATGGCAAACACCTTTATTGTGACCCGCATGGCACACGCCTTTATTGTGACCCTCCACAACTCTGAGTTCACCATGGCATACTGCATTACTAAAGCACACCCCCTGCGCACATTTTGCCATGTCACTTGTGTTTACTATGGTCTGCCCACACAGACTTTTCCATGACCTGCCCTTACAGTCTATGCCAAGGCACAACCCTTTACTCTGGCCTGTCCCCACTTACTTTTCTATGGCATAACCCTTTACTATGACCTACACCTTCAGACTTTACTATAACCTACCCCTGCAGACTTTATTATGACCTACCCATGCAGACTTTATTATGACCTACACCTGCAGACTTTACCATGACCTACCCCTGCAGACTTTACTATGGCCTACCCCTGCAGACTTTATCATGACCTACCCCTGCAGACTTTACTATGACCTACCCCTGCAGACTTTATCATGACCTACCCCTGCAGACTTTACTATGGCCTACACCTGCAGACTTTACTATGACCTACACCTGCAGACTTTATCATGACCTACCCCTGCAGACTTTATCATGACCTACCCCTGCAGACTTTACTATGGCCTACACCTGCAGACTTTACTATGGCCTACCCCTGCAGACTTTATCATGACCTACTCCTGCAGACTTTATCATGACCTACCCCTGCAGACTTTATCATGACCTACCCCTGCAGACTTTATCATGACCTACCCCTGCAGACTTTACTATGGCCTACACCTGCAGACTTTACTATGGCCTACCCCTGCAGACTTTATCATGACCTACCCCTGCAGACTTTACCATGACCTACACCTGCAGACTTTATCATGACCTACCCCTGCAGACTTTACTATGACCTACCCCTGCAGACTTTATCATGACCTACCCCTGCAGACTTTACTATGACCAACGCCTGCAGACTTTATCATGACCTACCCCTGCAGACTTTACTATGGCCTACACCTGCAGACTTTACTATGACCTACACCTGCAGACTTTATCATGACCTACCCCTGCAGACTTTATCATGACCTACACCTGCAGACTTTACTATGACCTACCCCTGCAGATTTTACTATGACCTACACCTGCAGACTTTATCATGACCTACCCCTGCAGACTTTACTATGACCTACGCCTGCAGACTTTATCATGACCTACCCCTGCAGACTTTACTATGGCCTACACCTGCAGACTTTACTATGGCCTACCCCTGCAGACTTTATCATGACCTACCCCTGCAGACTTTATCATGACCTACCCCTGCAGACTTTACTATAGCCTACCCCTGCAGACTTTATCATGACCTACACCTGCAGACTTTATCATGACCTACCCCTGCAGACTTTATCATGACCTACCCCTGCAGACTTTATCATGACCTACCCCTGCAGACTTTACTATGACCTACACCTGCAGACTTTACCATGACCTACCCCTGCAGACTTTACCATGACCTACCCCTGCAGACTTTATCATGACCTACACTTGCAGACTTTATCATGACCTACACTTGCAGACTTTATCATGACCTACCCCTGCAGACTTTACTATGACCTACACCTGCAGGTTTGCCACATCTACATTGGAGATGGAAACATGCTACTCATGTGACAGACTGTGGGTGAAGAAACATTTATGAAATAAATAAAAATAACATAAAATAAAAGAACCCCTCTAACTCTAAAAGGGGTTAGAATCCAGTACCGACACTATATTGCCAAAAGTATTCGTTCACCCATCCAAATGATCAGAATCAGGTGTTCCAATCACTTCCATGGCCACAGGTGTATGAAATTAAGCACCTAGGCATGCAGGCTGTTTTTACAAACATTTGTGAATGAATGGGTCGCTCTCAGGAGCTCAGTGAATTCCAGTGTGGAACTGTGATGGGATGCCACCTGTGCAACAAATGTAGTCGTGAAATTTCCTCGCTCCTAAATATTCTACAGTCAACTGTCAGCTGTATTATAAGAAAATGGAAGTGTTTGGGAAAGACAGCAACTCGGCCATGAAGTGGTAGGACACGTAAACTGACAGAGCGGGGTCAGCAGATGCTGAAGCGCATAGTGCAAAGAGGTCTGCAGTCAATCACTACAAACATCCAAACTTCATGTAGCCTTCAGATTAGATCAAGAACAGTGCACAGAGAGCTTCATGGAATGGGCTTCCATAGTCAAGCAGCTGCATCCAAGTCATATATCACCAAGTGCAATGCAAAGCGTCAGAGGCACTTGTGTAAAACACGTCACCACTGGACTCTTGAGTAGTGGAGGTGTGTTCTCTGGAGTGACGAATCATGCTTCTCCATCTGGCAATCTGATGGACAAGTCTGGGTTTGGCGGTTGCTAGGAGAACAGTACTTGTCTGACTGCATTGTGCCAAGTGTAATATTTGGCGGAGGGGGATTATTGTGTGGGGTTGTTTTTCAGGAGCTGGGCTCGGCCCCTTAGTTCCAGTGAGAGGAACTCTGAATGCTTCAGCATACCAAGACATATTGGACAATTCCATGCTCCCAACTTTGTGGAAACAGTTTGGAGCTAGCCCCTTCTTCTGTGTGACTGTGCACAAAGCAAGGTCCATAAAGGATTAACTGGTGTGCACCTCAACCCAATAGAACACTTTTTGGAGGAATTAGAGCGGAGACTGAGAGCCAGGCCTTCTCGTCCAACATCAGTATGTGAACTCACAAATACGCTTCTGGAAGAATGGTCAAAAATCCCCATGAACACATATTGAACCCTATGGATTAGGAATGGGATGTCACTTAAGCTCATATGTGAGTCAAGAAAGGTGAGCAAATACTTCTGGCAATATAGTGTATATGTATATGTATATATTTTCAACAGCTATAAATAATTTATGAAATGACTTGACAATCAGTTTTAATTACTGAAATTATCAGAATATTAAAACTTTCGTTACAGTTTAACTAATGTCTGATTTTATTGAGAAATGTATCTGTGCTTGTTATTTTATAATTCTGGGATTGGTCATGATAACGTTTAGTTTGATAATAGCCAGGCTACCATTTTTATAATAGTAATCAATATATTTTACAATATACTTTTAATAATATTCAATATATGATTACAGTGCCTATCACACAACACTGAAGTCAAAACAAAGCTTACATGGCCCAATTATTGGTTGCTTCTTTTCATGAATATTTACTGACACAGAACTAAGACACCAAAAGATAATACCCAGCATTCATCATTGCATTGCACAGACTACACCAATCACACCCGCCAAAATGAGACTTTTATATGGGACTTTTTTTTTTACAGGTGACAAATGATATCTAATTTCAAAAAACACTTAAAGCGCTGTGAACTGCTGCAGTAGTTTCCGAATCAGAGGGAGAAGCTGTTTAACAGCTCAGCTTAGTGTCAGCTTCTGTATGATTTGTGGCTTTTGCACAGACATGATCAATGTGCGTTTAAGTGAGAGAGAAACTATTAGTACAAGCTATACGGACATCATAAAAACCTAATACCTAATCCACTTGATTGTTTATTTCCATTTTGTCAGATGAGTTAGATGGTGAGCGCAGGGCCAGTGCTAATTTACCAGGGCTTTGAGCAGTGACGATTCACTGCTGTATCACTCCACCCCAGTAGATGGCACACATATCAACTAATTAATGCTCTGAAAAAGAGCCATGGTGACTGCTTTCTGTTGGCCAAGTGCCAAATAATGTGGGCTCTCACCCCAACCTCAGTTCACATGCTAACCCAGATACGGGCACATGACTCAGTGTTATGAAGGAGCTGATCACTGTTGTGGGATCTGTTAGTATAGACCCACGGCCCTTCAGTATTGATCCACAGCTGACTCAAGGCGACTCATGTCTGTGCTGCAGTACAGTGCAACTTGTCGTGTGCGTGAGAAATGTTACTGAGTGGTTTCTAGCATGGCATGTTATTAGTATTGATAACAGTTGAATGCAGGAACTTTTGATAAAGGATATCAAAGGGAGCTAAGAAGAACCACTGGAAAATTGCTTTCTCTTATTTTGGAAAAGTGGAAAAGCATGAATTAATTCAACATCCTTAATAAAGCGTGTATGCTTAATAAAGCAATGTTTCTAAATTTGTTTTCATAAAATTCATAGTCAAACAAGCTCTACTGGTCTGTGCCTGAAAAAAAAGACCTGGGTCTACACATACGGACCCCCAAGGTGATGTGTTTCCAACAATTACAGTAGGACACAAATCAGACAAGAGAGTCATTCTGTACACTCTTGTAACTGGCTGGGGAGCCGTTAACACTGCTGTTGGATAAGTGTAGCTGTGCAGCTTTTAGCTGCAGAACATTTAACGACACTGGCACTGCACACAAGCCAACAGCCTCATTAGCTGTTTAATTTTTCATACGGCTTCTAAACTTTACTTCAGGGAAAAACTTGAATACTTGACTGCAATATTGCTATAAGCAACAACGCCCCACACGTACGCCGTATTTGCTGGTGTTCATTTTTTAAATATATTATTGAGCAGCTACTAAGAAGGTCATCATCAGTACAGTGCAGCGGTAATAAAATATTTAAATGTTGTAGATTGTTCAAACATTTTTGTTATCTGCAAAAAAATTGGTTTTATACAAATCATCACTGACCTTCCATGCATTTATCACAATCAATAGAGAAGTGTTCATGACTCATCTTTAAATGAGGAGTTTCCCTGAATCTGCATATGAAAACAAAGATTTTGAACCTAATTAAGAGTCTATGCTATCAGAGAGTGAACGAGGGAGAGAATGAAGAACGATTCTGCACCTAAGCTCAACAACCTAAAACAACCTAATAACCACATTCAAGGAGTATCACTTAAATCATGAACAATTTAATACTATAATTCACTTCATCACTTGATCAAACCTTAGTCCCATAACAATCATAGATCTTCTCAGTGGTGAGTCTACACCAGCCATTCTGTCTACCTCTACTCAATGCGTAAATACATCTGTGTGCTCGGTGCACATATGTGGGAGATCATGGTCTTTGTAGTCCAGTGAGTTGACGTATGAGTCATGGCAATGCATGAAGCTGAAGGAGGCTGCACACAGATGGATGGATACATCTGAGCCCTGGAGGGCCTGCCTTACTCACTGCACATTAAAGCAGCCAAAAAACGAGGGAGGATATGGGAGGGAAAGAAAGATGGAGAGGAAGCAGGAAGAGCAGGAAAAGCAGGGCCCGAGCTGTTATTCTGGTGGCCATTTCGCTAATCCACCCTGCAGTAGTTGTTAAAGTCTCCTGGCCAGCACAGCCCCAAGATTAAATTTGTGATTAATGCCAAAAGCTGACAAACAGATAAGCGCAGCAGGTCGCTAACACAAGGGAAGTGCTGGCCCTGAGAAAGGAAGATTCACAGAGGTGAAAGCCAAGACACGGCACCATCCTAACCTCACCCAGACTCATGTGAATATTTAACCTTCTCTCCCATTAGGCTGTCATTTCACCCCTCATAAACACAAATTGATGTAAACAGTGTTTGTCATAATGGCAGCCCTTGAACAACACCTCTGGGAAGAAGAAGCACGTAGTTCAAAAGCTGCTTGCTAGAGGGCTCCTGTCAAGAATTACATTAGTTAGTACTATACAAGGCATCTATATATAATGAATACACGGTTTCTGAATTAAAATACGTCATCAACACCACTACATGGGCTGCAAATCAGTTTGCATATATGTAACTGCAAACTCTGGTGACAATCTCAAAGGCTCAACATGCACCGATAGTCTGGGTAGTCTCTCCTCTAGCCCAACAGGTTCTGGGCTGTATACTGTAGTTCACTGTGAGTGGTGTCAGAACTGACAGGAGAAAAAAGAAAAACGAACCGAATACTGGTTGCCTGACAAACTGTGTATGCCAACAGATGGGTTGCAGCATGTAATTGTACACCCATCAACTTTTTTATTATTAAAGTGGGTTATGAGTGTCTTGCTTCCTGAGAGTTCTTAGGAGATGTGTATTTAAGGAGATTCCACTCTAAGAGATTTTAGTAAACCCTCTTGTTTAAGTGTAGTGGAACATTACCTCTGCGATTTGATTACATTGTGGTATATTATATAATTCAAATCATCAACCAAATGTCTAAGCATCTTTTGTGACATGATGCTACACTTTGATAATTTACATTCAGTTGTCCATGTCCAGTTGTTTGCATCTTAAATGGCTCTAAAAAGTGTTCCATGAATGAATATTTGACCCTGAAAGCCAAGATTTTTTAACAGACATTTTGGTTTTTACAGAAACGATGGACTTAATAAAGCGCATCAACCATCCGCAGTGCTGTTTTTACACAAGTTTGCAATATCCCAACATATTTATAATCTGGAGTACAAACACCAAGAAAACATGATGAGCAGCAGATTTTACAAAGGCAAGGATAGCATTATCTACAAAGTGCATGTCTTATTAATGACAAAAGATAGGCTTACTTGAGTTTAAATTTAATGATCCTCTCTGCTACGAAATGGTAACGATCCAGTCTACTAGGAGATGGTAACAACTATACAACAAGATCAGTACATTTAATTAGGCAGGAACAATTAGCCTATCAGGCAAACCTGTCACAGTAAATAAACCGTTCACATAAATGTTACCCCAGCCTTTGGTAGGCCTACTTGCTACTGTGCGGTCCATCCAGAAACCAACTAGCGCTTTTGTAATAGGTGTAAAACGTTGTAGGTTTCTCCTTGGTACGCCATGGGTTTCTTGTTCATGGTCTGTATTGAATTACTGCAGCATCGCAGCGTGATTTGCGTCTCGAGTGACCACGCACAGTAAAGCACCTGTTTCACCAAGAGCACGTTACGTCAGCCAGTTCCAGGTAACGGCTGATTCGCGCGCGCGCGCGCGCGGAAACATCTGTGCACACGTGTAAACATTTTGATACGTCAAAGCTTGATCATTAATAAATCAGGTTATATAGTAGCGTAACTGAAACTGCAACTTATGTTCTATTTAAACTGCTTACCTTATAAATGCACTGCTTTTGCCAGGTGGTCCACGCGCTCTCCAGGAAGACCAGTTTCCCACCGGAGGTGCGTTGTGCATGAAGTCCACCACCGCGCAAGTGGGAAGGCAGTTCACGATTCCATGGGAGCTGCTCCGATGTAGTTTTCCTTCAGATTTCTTGTAAAGGGATGCATCGTCAATTGGTTAAAGGGACGGACAGTAAATAGGTGCATGAAGCATCCCCTTTTAAATAATGTATTCCCATGACAGCGCTTGAACATAAATAACAGAATTGTTCTTTTAGCCATGGCGTCAAAGACACTGATGTGCACGATGTTTACTTTGTGATACAATGTAAAACCGGTATTTTGGGGCCTAGCTCTCCAGGGTGTGACATCGTCGCTAATATAAACTCTTTATAATGCCATACTTGGTCTGACGTGTTATGTTCGTTCGAGGATGAAGAGAAACTGTAGCGTAATGTTATCACGCTGAGATGATTTTGTTCAACGCTCACAAAAGAAGTGACTAGGCGCGACTTTATCATGGCCACGCTCGTGTGGTCGATACACCGATGGGAGGGTAAAGCCAGCGTGACCAGGGCGTACAGCTCATACAGGTACGCTGCCAAAGTTGTTTGTAGGCATTTCTGTTTTCACTACTATCGATAAATTTCGTAACGCTGTACTAGCCTTCTGTGGCGCATGGTGCTACTGCAAAGTGAACGCACTCACAAAAGGTAGCTTCATATGAGAAATGGTTTAACTGTTCGTTTCGTAGCAGTTGTATGGTTAGTCATAGCAAAGTTACTAAGTAGTTATCTCTCTCTCTCTCCCCGCCTCTTTCTCTGTCCCTTTCTCCCTCAAAGGTGCGTGTCTGGTACTCTGGTTTAAATTGGGAGACTAACATATTTGATGATAGTGCAAATGATTTAAACTTTATTGCATAACAGCCTTACGATAACAGTTCGCTTTTGCTTCCAACAATCACTGACAAATGTAACTCATAAAGTGCCTATGCAAAATACTTATTTTTCCGTTCCTAGAACCGAGAATATTACTCACTACAGTATAGATGGGCCAGTATTCACACCTTCCCATGTTACGTAAAGCTGGTGATTTTTGCGTTGCCTGTCACTTGATTACAGGGTATGTTTCTCTACAAAAGGAGCCACACTGCAAAAATGTTTCAGTTTAGGTCCATGTGAACTTATACGCGTGCGCGGTGTGTGAGCGAGCGTCCAAATACGCAATGAGCGCACTCGTACGTGCACGTGTGCTGTTAAGTGAGTTGTGCAATCACCTTCACGAAAACCTCTACAGAAGGTTAATAATTTGATATTCATAATCATACGTCTGTCTGTAGGGTTCTTGACTGTGTGCTGTTTCTCCTGCCTATGTCAGTACCATTCCCTCTGCTCGGACTCTGCTTGTCAACAGCACAGAGAGATTCCGTGACACCTTCCTCCATCTCCATGTACTCTGCAGCCTTGTCGCCCATCGAGGACCCGGACGGAGATCCTTTGAACTTTCTCAGGAAATCCGGGAAATATGGGCATCCTGGCGGCGGGTATTCAACGGCTGGAGTCTGATCGTCGTTGTCAGTCTCCCTGTGGTAGAAGTAATTAAAGTTGGACACGATGACAGGAACTGGAAGCGCAATGGTGAGAACGCCGGCTATGGCACATAGCGACCCCACTATCTTTCCGCCGACCGTTATGGGCTTCATGTCACCGTAACCAACCGTGGTCATTGTCACTACAGCCCACCAAAAGGCGTCCGGGATGCTCGTGAAGTGGGACGTTGGTTCGTCTGCCTCTGCAAAGTACACTGCGCTCGAGAACAGGATGACGCCGATGACGAGGAAGAAAATGAGCAGTGCCAGTTCTCGCATGCTGGCGCGCAATGTATGTCCGAGTATCTGGAGTCCTTTTGAGTGCCGGGAAAGTTTAAAGATCCGGAACACTCTGACCAGTCGTATTATTCTCAGGATTGCAAAACTCATCGCCTGTTGCCCGTTGCCTTGTTGCTGCGCAAGGTCTGTTCCGAGGGTAATGAAATAAGGCAATATGGAAACAATGTCTATGGAGTTCATAATATTTTTAAAGAAAGCAGCTTTGCTCGGGCTGGCAAAAAAACGTACAATTATCTCAAATGAGAACCAAATTATGCACACAGTCTCGACAATGAAGAACGGATCGTTGAATGGTGTCAATCCATTGGCTGCACGTGTCGAATTTTTACCTGGGCTGAGGAATTCTTTCTCGTCCCTGAATTCTGGTAGTGTCTCCAAACAAAAAATTACTATTGATATAACAATAACCAAGACCGACACGACTGCGATGCCTCTAGCTGGGCTTGAGCTTTCGGGATACTCGAACAACAACCAAATTTGACGTTTGAATTCGTCATCGGGCAGAAGTTTTTCCTCCTCTTTCACAAATCCCTCATCCTCTCGAAACTTGAGCATAGCCTCTTCGCCAAGTTCATAGAACTTTACCTCCTCGGAAAAAATGTCAAAAGGTACATTGACTGGTCTCTTTAAGCGTCCACCTGACTGATAGAAATATAGAATGGCGTCGAAGCTTGGTCTGTTCCTGTCAAAGAAGTATTCGTTCCGTAGAGGGTCGAAGTACCTGATTCGTTTCTCAGGATCCCCCAAAAGAGTGTCTGGGAACTGGGCAAGAGTCTTCAGTTGAGTTTCAAACTTCAAGCCTGACACGTTGATGACAACTCTTTCACAGCAGCCATACTCACTGTAAACATTTTCATATCCAGACTGTGGACGTTTGTCTGTGAGAGAAACCGTCTCCTCATCATCCATGTTATAGACAAAACTTGATCTCTTGCTTCCCCTGTCGTCCTCTTCCTCCTCGCCTTCGGCTTCGTCTTCCTCCAACATAATGTCCTCCTCGGACCCTAGAAGAGCCAACTCCGAATGGCGTAGGTCCCCACCTAGAGCCGCGCGGTTCCGTCTCCAGCGCCCGACGTCCCTGTGCTTTTTCCGCTCTCTGAGAAGTTGCTGTTGTGGCTCGTGGTGCTGCTGCTGCTGTTGCGGCTGTTGGGAGGAGGAGGAGGAGGAGGGGCGCGAGGCGGTTCCGCCGCTACTGTTGTTGGCGTTCGTCGAGGAGGCGGCGCGAGTCTGATACTGCTGGTTGTGAGCATGGCCACTGGATCCACCTCCCTCTCCAAGCGCTCCAGCCTCGGCGGCTGCGGCCGCTGCCCGTGAATGTCGTTCCCTCTCGCGCTCCCTCTCCCTGGCACGAGCCTGGACGTATCCGTACGGCAGGTGGGTGTTGCACCCGCTGCTATCTGCGCCTACCATTGCAAACTCCATTTTGTATGACTATTCGTAGTTTGTGACTGAATAGTTCAACACGGGGTTTTTTTTTTGGTAAACGCCACTTACTTTAAAGATGAGTTTTTGTTAAGTGCAGTAGTGGCACTTGAATAACAGCATTAGTGGCACTTTTGGAAGCTGTAAAACCACGGAGGCAGGAACTCACGATATGCATGGAGATTTTTCAGATGCAGTTTCATTTTAGGGGCTTTGCTTTACGCATAAAGCACATTAAAACGAGCTCTATGCCGATGGATCCATGAGGCGTTAACACCTACCAAATGACATCATCAGTTTCAGGTGCGCAGAGGTTATGGAACCTGCGTCCTTCGGCGTTGCATCGGTGTCCAAACCAACAGGCCTTCTTTAAAGTTATCCATTAGATTATCCGTAGACCGGGGATAACGTCTCTCTGGTGGGAGGGAGAGACGTTAAACCAGTTACAGACGTCTTGTTGCCATCTTCGGGGTGAGGGAGGGGGGGCTGTGCTGTCCTCTGCCCCTCCAGTGGCTATGAATGAATCACTGAATTCTTTTCACGCCAGCAACAGCTACAAAGGGCATAAAAACAAACATACGTGTTATAGACCGCACGCGTTCAACAGAGCCCTCCTCACAGGGTATTCACCATACCCCCCTCAAAATGAATTGACACTATATGAAGACACCATTGTCAATACACGCAACAATACAATGCTCTGAACAACACCACCACCTCTCCAACACCACTACCACAGGCAACAACAACAACAATAAAACAAAATAACACACACATACACACATATGAATATGAATGTGTCCATATATATATATATATATATATATATATATATATATATATATATATATATATATATATATATGTATATATATATATATATATATATATATATATATATATATATATATATATGGCAACAGTAGACAACGCTTGATATTACTGAGCGAAATCCCTAGGCAATAAATAAAAACACTCGTTCGCACGCACGCTCCAATGTCTCCAAGCTCACTCACGCACCCCACCTCTCTTTCATTCTGGCGACTTACATGAGAAAAGACTAGAGAATGTCTCCTCAGCTTCCACCTCCACCACAATATGCTGGAGATAGCTGAGGATATAAATCCCAGGTTTGCCAAAAATTCCCGCTTGCTCCGGGAATCCCAAAAAACACTCGACGCAGCCAACCGGAGAACATGTCACCTTAGCAGTCGAGTTTTATTGCGTTCGAGGCATGACACTTTCTGACTGCGTCTCGCCGTGGTGTCTCGATTCAACAGGACCTCTCATCCACCTGCACATCTCCCCCTCCCCAAAAATACCATGCACCGCTGCAGGAAGCAAAGACTCACTCACGCCGAAAAAGCAGGTGTTGCCATTCGGTGGACACAAGCAGGCTTGGATAGATCAAAAGAGCAGCTCTGAAATCGCGACGAATAAAAGTTTAATGATGACATGTGAAATAGCCTCGGGTAAGTCAACGCACCCCGCATCTGTCTGCCGCTCGCGCTCGTCCGTTTACCATTGTGCGTGTGTTGCTGAGGAGCTGCGCGGCGGGCACGTTGCGCAGCGCCGACAGACCTTGATCATCCCCCAGTGGCTACTGCAGGTCACTGCGCTCTCGCCGTCGTGCTGCAATCCGAAACTTGAACATCAGCACATGCATCTGTTGACATCCCATTCATAGCCACCGGACACCGGAGTCCTGAGCCGGGAATAGTCTCGTCTATAGCTCTCTAACTGCAAATGGAAATGTTCTATAGGTCTGCCAGAGGATCTACATAAAAACGTCGCTTACATGATTAAGTTTATGGTAGTACATAACTATTTATTAAAATTGAATATTCAGTGCTTGATGCAGTGTTAATATGCTTTTATAATTTAAGGTTTATTTCTAACGTTTTGGATCATTTCCAACCAATGCATATGTTAAATGATTTAATAAAGATTTAATAAAAGGATTTAAAGACGTATGCATAATGTATACACAAATAGTCATCATCAATCAAAAGGAACATGCTTCTCTGGTAGCATGGAACATTCCTTTATTATCAGAGCAGAAACTGTTAATAAATAAATAGGGCAAAACTACATTTGAGAGCAATACTGCTGGCCTATTACACAGTTGTATGCATTTTATAAGCAGCACTAGAAGATGAATTGTATATTGATTAAATAAGTGCTAAATTATTGATTATGTCTTGTTTATAACTAAGTGGTCTGTAAACGTGCCATGATACCACGTAGATAATGGGAGTGTCATCGAAAAGCCAATATGTCTATTCCTGGGTCTATATAATGGGCCCTCAGCAGAGATTTTTGTCTATTAAACCTGTCTAGGAAAACCATCAAGTTGAGCTGATGTGTTGCAAATCTCAAAAAAGTCATATTGAAGGCAGTATTCATTTGTCCAGATTTCAGCATAGTAAGTTTCATAACGAGTACGTTAAAATATGCAGGTCTTGATATTATAATGATATTTTGGTCACAGGCAGCTTATCCCAGCATGCCATTGGACTGTCTCATCTGTGCAGAGAGCACAATGCTGAAACTACCAGAGCGAGCACGCCATTTAAGATACAAAACATTCACACACGTTACACACACAGCATACAAATGATAAGATAATTATATTCTAATAGTTCTTTATTATTCACAGTAATGAATCATCTTTCCTTCACTCTGTCAGTATTTCATACTTCATGGCCTAGGAATAAAGGCCTAGTGCAGTAGTCTTAATAAAGTTTAGGGTAAATGGACAAACAAAACATTGCCTTTATGATCAAGGAAAGTTTAATACCTTAATACCTCACACTGTTTCAGACACATAATTTTAGCACTGTTCATTTAGATGAGTTTAGGATATTCCTTGCTCCAAAGTAGCAATAAATATACGTTTGGCCTTGGCAAAGTACATTTTCTGATGGATTTAGGCATAATAGGCCTGTGGTGGGCCGTAAGAGATGCAGTGTGCTGAGTGAAACACAGGGGGCAGTGCTTTACTAGCTGATTCACAACATCGATCCGGGCTAAATATACAGGTTACCATTGGTTACCGAGAGCTAGCTGAAATCTTCACAATCTGAAAACAAATATTTGTCTGCCTTATATACATATCTAATAGCATTTTAAAAACCAGTACATATCAATCACCTATGAAAACCAGTATAATTACAAACCAATACAATATTAATGATTGTTGGGGCAAACACAGCAATCCACTAGCAAGGCAATATTAGTCATATTATTTCTCACAAGCATTCTGAGGTTCTGAAGTAATATCCCATAGCCTAAATAATAATTATAATATCAACAACAACAATGATAATAATGATAACAAAAACCCAGCATTGATCAAAGGACAGCCATACAATACATGCATACATGTGAACAATAAATAAAGATTTTTTATTTTTTTTAATGCAAAGATTGCAACCTGCTAACTCTGAGTCCTTAATACTATTGTAAGCATAGCATCTTCATTCTTATTCTTGAAGAGTTGATCTTGAGATCTTTCTCCAAACCCCTAAATCTGGAGCACTATTTCCTTAAACAGCCTTTAGACTGCCAAGACAACTGGCTCATCCTGTTCTCATCACTTCCTGTCCCAAAGAACTCATTCAGACACCTGGAGACGGGGTGGGCAGAGCTGGCCTCTTCACTGCAAATGCTTTCTATCACTTGTTTGTTTTGTTAAAATGCAGGTTTGAGGGTTGGTGCAGGCCATCAAGTTGTTTTCAATCAGTAGATATTTCACAGACAAAAGTTGACTCAATATCTTTGTTTGGATGTTGTGGCTTGATGAGGCCGGTAGTACATGTTTAAATCACTGCTCCGACCCAGTATGTAAGTAATATTTAAACCAGACTTAGGGGAAGTTTTAAAATTGCTGGAGAATTTGTGAATTCACTGGTTTTTACTTATTCACAATTTATTTAGAAATAAACTTCTGATTGTGGGCCAATTCAGTTCTGCATGTCCATGTGAATCTGATAATTTCACTGTGAAATTGAGTGGAGGGAGTATGATTAGTGACGTTCACTATGGTCTGGGGAAAAGGCATAACTGACAGAAGGTTAATCTGTGGCTATTTGATGCGCCTGTTTGGTGGTGTAGCGTGTCTGGGAGTCTTTGAAATTAACACTTAGAATATATACTGACCAGACCCCTCTTATGAGAGCTTATTCCACATGTTCACTCTCTCTGAAATTCAAACAGCTTTTTGGACACAATCAAGCAGGGAAATTAACCTGCATGGAACTGCGTCATCTAGGGACACAAATCTTTAAGATCAGACAGGTTTCTTGCATCCATCCCGATCGTGTTGTCTGCGTTCGCCATCTTGCAGACTGTAACTGTGGATCAGATGGGCCTGTCCATTGTGGCGTTCGGTTTGACCTTGAAGACCTGCCGATCTGATTCAGACTAAACATTTATCAGACCAGACACTGAATGCCAAGGCTGTAGGGATTTAGGGATTAAGGTCCACCTCCACAAAATGGGAGCTGACCACCATCCCAACCTAAATGGAATATGATTGGAAGATAAGCCTGGAACCTGCGGTGGGCGTTTGGCGTGACAGGAGAGTATAAGTAAGATGTGGAAGGAGTTCAGACGGAATAAGACAGAAGGAATCTCCAGCAGGTAAGTTTAACCTCAACACAGCGTTTTGATCTCACTTCAATGTGGAGCTTTTTGCTTGCATTATTTCCTCTTTCTAGAGGATTAAAGTATATAAATCTGCTGGTGCAGCTAGCTGGGCTTCAGGTAGTTCACATGAACAGTTCTTTTATCAGCAAACATTTAGAAAGATTAAGAAACCAGTTTAAGGGACAGTAATTTCTGAATATGTTGGTGTACTGAAGTGTGATGTATTCTCAGGCGAGGATGCTTATAACTGTCCTGGTGATGTTGTTGCCTGTGCTGGTGGGGGCGGAGTCAGAATGCAAGGCTTGCTGTGACCTCACCAACATCTCCATCACCGTGGAGAGTGAGGAATGTGGAAGCTGCATCAGCATCAGCACCACATCTTGCGCTGGCTTGTGCCAAACACAGGTACATCCCATAGGCTTAACACTGTACTGTACTGTACTGCAACACCTACAGCTAAACTCGGACTGGAGGTCTAGTGGTACTATATTGTACTACAGCATGGTGTCATTTCAATGCTTTATGTTAGCGTAATAGTAAACAGACAAATTTTACATGTGATCTTATAGCTCACCTGGTAGACTATGTAAAGCAAACTGCTAGCAACACTCAGGTTTATAGGTTGTATTCCCAGAGGGCCTTATTGATGAAATATGTAAGTCACGCTGGATAACAGCATAAGACAAATGTAAAATTCATTCACAAAACTGGCACCTTCATTACTGAAAATTTACTGAAAGAGAAATTATACGCAGTTTACTTTTCCTGTAAATATAAAATGCTTTAGAGCAGAGGTGCTCTAACCACAAAACACGAATCCAATTCTTCAAAGTCTTTGATAGCCCCTAAATATGAGGCACAGGTTTACTGGAGCTGAACTCTGCTGGGTGATCAATCTCCAGGTCCAGAGTTGAGCACCCATGGCTCTTATTCAGCTAATAAATCATAAATGTCGTGGCCTCTGGGTTAAGACAAAGCAAACCACCAGATGTGTCAGAAACAACGCAAGCTCCAATTAGAGGTTTATGCAAGTAAAGACACGCATCCAAAATATCATAACTAATAATGAACACGAACATATAGCCCCCTCCTCTGACTGCTTCATGATGTCATCGTGTGCCACTGTTCCGTCGGCAGGAGCGAGCGTACCGTAGCCCCGTGGCGCCGTACGTCCAGAACACATGCAACTTCCGGGAGTGGAGGTACGAGACGGTGGAGCTGCCAGGCTGCCCGGCGGGCCTGGATGCCTCCTTCACCTACCCAGTGGCCCTGAGCTGTGAGTGCAGCCAATGCGACACGGACAGCACCGACTGCGGTGCCCTCAGCGCCCATCACAGCGGCTGCCACGCCTTACCGCACTACTGAGACGCCGGCTGCCTTAGGGAGCGCCGAACTGGAACGATCTGAATGAGCGAGTGTCCTTTCCAAGCCCGTGATGGCAAACAGGATGCGAGCCTCTTTGCTCTTGTGTTTCTGGAATGTTCTGCAGGTACCGTTGTGCCTGTGTGACCCTGCTCATCGTGGAGGCCATGGCTCGGCGTTATCTAAGCATGTAAACACCCAGCTTCATTAAAACGGCTCATACACAGCATTTGCATTTCCTATTTGTTTCTGTAACACACCAGCTGCTGCCAGCCAGAATACACACACACACACACACACAAACATGTATGTATACAGACCGGTGAGCATGCACATAAATTAATTTGCACTGCATGAGAAATCTGTGTGAGTTTACCACAGCTTATAATTGTTCTTTGGAGACCAATTATGAAATTCCTCTCCACTGACATACTGGATTTACTCCAAAGAGCAGAGCCCATGAACCAAGCTTGATTTGCATAATCAAATTAGCAATGAATCAATATGAATTTCAAATGCTGTATCTGTGATATAGTTGAACGACCAGCAGCAATATACATGTAAATACAATTAGACACACAATGTAATACCTATGAAACAAAAGCATTTATTGAACAAACATTTCAGAGTGAAAAAACAATATGTGCTGTTGATGATTCTGCAGCAATATAAAACAAATGGCATGACTGCTTTGAAGTTCACCTGGTGGTTCTGGGCTTCATAACCCCTGAACTTTACAACACCTACCACACAGGAACTGCTGCACATCCGAATGGACATTAAAAGAGCCATCAAAGAATACAAACTGCCAGCCTATCAGGTATGAAGGACATGGAGAAGCATAATCATCTCCTAGCTGTCAATGAAATCGTTCTCGCCCGGAGAATACCGAGGCTAGGAAGACCTAATCCGAAGCATTACCAACCCGTCAGAGAGCGATGAGGAATTAGCAGACTCCCAATGGCATCATAGTGTTACGATCTCATTTAGGTGCAGAGTATTAAAGTGATTCCTCTCTACCATCTTACCACAATCCTTGTCTCACGACACCTTTGGGAAACTCGGCTCAGATCCAAGCAATAAAAGAAAAAAACCCAGTGGTGTCCCTTGATGACCATTTGGCCTTTACAGTCACTTCATACCTTTTTAGTCTACAATAAAACAAAACAAACAAAAAATGATATATGATCCAGATGATTAAACTGATGGCCTAAGTGACTTGGATGTCGAGATTTACATTCTTGAGCGAACTGTTTCATTTAGCGTCATAGCTGGGCCTTAGTCAGCTCCCACTTCACACACTTCTCCGTCCACACACTTCTCCGTCAGCCGGCGTACTTGTTCCGGATGATCTCTCCGCCCTCCACCTCCACCTGCTCGTACAGCCACTTGCGGTCACAGCGGCACTCCACGCCGCATTTGCGGGAGCCGCAGTCAGGGCACGGGTAGAAGCAGCCCATGCAGTCTACGTCCAGACAGTCGCACAGGTCCCGGCCGCATGAGATCAGGAGACCGCGGCCATCATACACTTTGCTCTTAGCTGCCATGCTCTGTCTGCAGAGCAAGAGGACACACACTATCACTGGGATGCATTTCTCAGTAGCAGGAACCAGCTTAAAACACCACGTCCATGCCCTTTAAATGCAAAAAAAATATGGACTATGTGAACATGTTAATTCAAGTGTGATACCTGTCATTGGATGAGAGTTTTGCGCCTCCACGTCTCTTGTAGCCATCATTTATGGTTCTTCCCTGTAAAAGCAATTTTTTTAGAACGTGATTATATTATTATACTATTTTTATCTTCGTTGAATTGAATATGAATTTCCTTCAAATTTTGCAATGTATAAATAACACACATGAAAGGGTACAGCCCTGTAAGCAAACAAAGCTATTCCACATGCTGACTTAAGAGAGCTGAAAGCATGGTACCTTTAGGCTGGTCTCTCTTGTGGTTTGTCTCCTCTCCTTTGGGACTTGCTTAGATCCCTCTGAAACCGGAGCAGGGCGATTAGATTCTTCTTTTGCCACTAATCCTCCTCGGTTCTTGCGTAATTCAATCTGTATGGAAGTGTAAGTGTTTTTGTTACAGCATAATCCTCACAGCATGTAGTCAAGAGATAATCGTGAATGATGTGTAGAATAAGTGATACATCCTGATAAAGACCAACAGCATGATGATAAAAGAAGACGCTACTGTGTTAGGATACACAGTGATGTGTGGATGTTTTATTCTAGCCTGATCCCACATGCACCTTAGCACCGTCACCCCCTGCCTTCGACCAGCTCGTGAAAATAGTAGGGACTGCATCTTCCCTCAGGAACTGTTTTCCATTGTAATCACGGAAGCAGTCGGACTGGAAGTGCTCCGAGCACAGGCAGGAGTTGGTGGTCGGAACAAAGTTCTTCCTACCCAGGCTTCGCACCCACTGCTCGGCCAACTGGGGCTTACTGATAGGGAATCTGCAGGAAGGAGAAAAAAGTTAGGCTTTAAAAGATGATTTCTTTCAGGACGACCCATTGGAGATTATTGAATATTTTTATTTATTTATTTAGTTTTGTAAATAAAGTCAGAAAGTTGACTATGATATGAATTTGTTTAACCAAAACCGTAAAACCGGTGGGCGTAAACAGAGTGCGTCAACAAATTTATTTGTAAAACATATTTAGTGTTTTTTACTATTGTATTTTAAATAGCAGTTCACGTATCTACTGAACTGTAGCGCATTGGGCGAACCAGAATAGTAGAAAAACTACAAAAAAAACTACTAAAAGAGAGGTTGTATTTGGCCGTCAATGTTTACTTCCATGCATTTAATCTAAACTGAGCTCTTATGGATTTCGTAGATTTCAAAACATATTTGCTGCTATTAGCAACAAAACACCACAAGATTATTGTTACAATACCTGTTATGTGTGCAAAAAGAAGAGATCTAGCTCATGGATCTGTGAGAACCTCGTGGCTAACGCTAATAGAAAACTTCCTACGTAATAAAACTGCGACATTAGATCAAGTTTACCAGAGTCTATGGCGGGCTACATGATTATGTTGAGCTTTTTTTGAAAGACAGCCTCCTCTAGCCTTCACTAAAAACGAATGTTGTAGACTACTATTAGTCTACATTTCTTAAACATTCCTTACCTGTAAAAACGGATCTCGGAGCCTTTAACAAATCGATTTGTGCATCCAAGCGCTGAGCAAGCAATAGGCATGATGCCAAGGATCCAATACCGTTATTTCCAAGACAGAGATGGTTCTGAAGGTGACCTGGTCCAATTACACATCCAATTACCTTGGAGATATTTAATATAAGTAAATAATTGGACCAAAATGTCCCACTATCAACAGACAAAACAAGGTCGGTGTTCTATAAACAGTGGGTACTAAGCCCTCTAGCGGCTGGAAATAATATTAAAAGACTTTAAAGAGTTTGCATTGGCAGCTACATTATGATTTAGTATAGATGTTCAGCCGCTTAGAATAATCATCATGAGATGACTCCATGACTGGGTCCTCTATCCTTCAATAATTCATCAGGCTAACATAAATACAAGCATTTAAAAAATCAAGTGGGAAAACCTTGACTTTTATTTTGGAATAGAAGCTCCTACATGCGACCGGAAGTAAAATATATGAGAAATTCAGACACAAATGCTTGGACTGTTTCATTTACGTTTGTTTTATATTATTAACATCACAATTATGGGTCTTGAGATGGGATGCTTTTGAAGTTCTTAATGGATCGTTTCGAGGAAGATTTAGTTGAGGCCCTTAAAGACGTTGTAAAGGCTAGAAACTGGCAGTGTGTTGGAGACGCATTTAAATTCAAGACACCATGCACGAAGTAAGATGTTCTTGAAAACACTAATAAAGCCATGCAGTTTCGCTAAAAACTAAGTTGTCAGTTTTGCTATCTGTCATTTTGTCATCCTCATTTTAAGACAGGGAAAACGAAAATACTATATTGTTAATTTTATTCTCAGAATGCTCTGAAAAATCTTTTTAAGGTTATACTCAGAAGATGGACAACACATCGTTCTTGTGCGTACGGACGACGGACGGTTCTGGGCTATGGACTCATCTTGCCCGCATGAAGGTTTGTCGAGGGTAGTGGGTGGAGTGAGGTGGATATATGCTACTGACATAGTCTCAAATATCTCACATATTCAATGTGATTTTACAAAGAAATCACTGTTGATATGCCTTGATATGATAAGGCTTCCTTGATGTAGCTCTTTTATTTGCATTTTTATTTTCATTTGTTTATTTATCTTCTTTGTTTGGACAGGGGGCCCACTGGATCAAGGAGACATCGAGGACCTAGGAGATGGCAGGCTAGCATTGATATGTCCCTGGCACTGTTTTGATTTTAGTCTAGAGACAGGCTCCTCTTCCACAGGTCTCCAGGTATTCTGCAAAGCCCACCATTTATCAGTACTGATCTTTTTATGGTATGCTTTGTGCTTTAATTGTGTGTTCACTGAAAACAGAATCAAGTCTACGATGTCAGAGTAGTGGATGGAAAGATATTTATAAACACTCAGAATACCTTGACACTCTACCCTATTCCAGAGAAGAAGGGAGCAAGCTCAGGTAAGTGATCACATAAAGGGAAGGAAGGTTTAGGTATAAAGCTTCACTGTATATTCACGTTATCCAGTTTTTCTTTGAAAACTTCTCCTAGACACCTCATTACCACAGGAAATAAAGTCAACATCTTCGGAAAATACACTCTGCTATTGGGCGACAAAAATCCTGGGTACTCCAGACCCACAGGAAAAGGTTAGCTTTTATTAGTAGTAGTTGTTGTTTTTTAGAATACCCCAAAAAGGACTGCAAACCCGCAATAAGCATGTAAATTATGCATTAATGCAATATATATTTATACAGTTATTTTCCCCAGACATAAAAGCATTCAGTGCTTCACTCTAGTCAGTCTCACTATGTGGTGTAGATCCTTCAGTGTCCTTTTGTACCTCAGGTAGTTTTGACCAAGCAAGTGCAGGCTTGGTGGGATACTGGGAAAATAACGGAGATTGGCGAGTGCGTTCCGCCGGCCCAGCCGAGCAGAACAGACGCGCTGACTGTGGTGGAGCCGGGCAGAATTAAACGTGGCAAAGGTGGCACTCAGGTACATGTGCCCTCACGGAGCATGGTTGGGGTAGTTGGATTAGGGCAAAACCTTCCTTTTGAACGTTGTTAAAGGACACACATTTAGCCCAGCTGTTTATTAGCATCCTGTTTATCACAGGTCTCTAGCACTTCACAAACTGACTTTGTCCTGTGGTTGTAAACACTCAGAAATTAAGAGCTGACTGTTAGCTTTTCACCCTGCAAGCAGATTTGTGACTCTGAAAACTAAGCTCCACCTCTTCATGTTTCAGAACTCGGCCAAAAAACTTGAGAATCCTGATGAAGTTTCGCTTTCTCATTCACAGGCAAGCAGGATCGCTTTGCTTCATTCATTGGCCAACATAGAGCAGTGGGCCATTGACCTATCATGGGACATGATAGCACGATTCTCTTCAGTCACACTGAGTTCTGGGGACTCACTACCACGCCAGTTCTTCAGTGACTTTGTTAAAGTAGCTGGGGATGAGGCCAAGGTTCGTCTCTTGGCTTTATTGAAACTAATATAATGTATAATTATCAGGCTCTTTAATAATTTTTTTCTTTCAACAGCATTATGATTTATTAGGACAAAGGATAAAGGATCTTGGTAGTTATTTTGGTGCCCTTCCGGTACATAAAGGTATGTATTTCATGTGAGTTCTCTTATTTGGACAGTGAAGCTGATATTGTACTTGCATTGGTATTTTTATTTATTTATTTTAGCCAAATTTATTTTTTATACATTTATTTCACAGGTCTGTGGCAGTCGGCGACAGAAACATCCCATGACGTGCTTGCTAGACTGGCAGTGGTGCACATGGTCCACGAGGCTAGGTACAGCACACTAGCACTCGGAGTACTTATTCAGAACACACTAGCACTCTGAGTACTTATTCAGAACACACTAGCACTCGGAGTACTTATTCAGAGTACTTATTCAGAACACACTAGCACTCTGAGTACTTATTCAGAACACACTAGCACTCGGAGTACTTATTCAGAACACACTAGCACTCGGAGTACTTATTCAGAACACACTAGCACTCAGAGTACTTACTCAGAACACTCTAGCACTTGGAGTACTTATTCTTAGGAAATGGTTTCAGGCAATGATAATGTAATTCAATTCAAGACAAGCTGGTCCTGAATATTTAAAATTTCCAGCAATACTGCTGCCTACATATATGCTATAGTGCTTATATACCAATCCCATTATTATTTATACTCCCATTATTATTATAATTAGACTATAGTCAGTCTGCTGTCATTTGTCCTTCAACTGGCCCTTCATCAGCGTTCGGTTTTGGACCACAGGATGGTTGTTGGCTGGCGGTTCTGAGTAGTGGACCACTGCCAACCCAGCAGGAATAATGACACCGTGCAAAAACCCCAGCAGCTGTCTAGCAGTTACTGGGCAGCATCACCAGAAAACCTCCACAGTGGCACTAACTCAGCACCTCCAATACGCCCCTGCCATACCAGCGTAACTGCTGTATTACGAATGGATGCGACCCAAACAACATGTGGTCAGCAGTCATCCTGTGATCAGACACCGACCCTTGATGAACAGGATGGAGGGTGTCAACAACAGATGGGCTACAGTATGAAATCATACATCTAATTTGTAATGGAATGACTTATAGTTGAATTATCATCAGGTGAACCAATAAATAAATACACTTTTCATTTTCATAGTAATTTACTGGTAGTTCTCTGAAGGTTGTGTGTGCAACTTGAGAGCATGTGTGTTTTTAAAGGATTTTATACCAAGTGTTTACTTGTTTGTTTGTTTTTGTTTTGTTTGTTTTGAAGGGGCTTGGACGTACACCCTCAGACCGTGTCCCGCTTTACTGCCCAGGACGACACGGCATCAGTGAAGGTCCTGGAGATCATCTACACGGACGAGATCACACACGTGGCTACAGGTCTCCGCTGGTTCACTCACATCTGCTCCAGCGAGGGCCGGGTATGACGCACCTGTACAGAGCCACGGGGCCCACTCATGTTACTGCCCACCTGCGCTTCACTACAGTCGAGGCGGCAGTCCTGCTCGGTCGGACCGGTGGCATTCACGATTTGCATTCCAGCCGTGCATGCTGGATGAATAAAAGTGTTTTGCACGGCTAAGCTTCAGCTCGAGACAGTGTGAGGGGATTTTCCCCCACAGTGTAGACTGGTCATGGCTGCTTGGTTGATTGTTTGCTGTGCTGTTTTTCCAGGATTGTTTGATGACTTTCCATGACCTGGTTAAGTTGCACTTCAAGGGTTATTTGAAGCCCCCCTTCAACACGGAGGGCCGGAGGACGGCAGGGATGACTGAGGAGGTATCTACCTCACTGCTGTCTGTCACTGTTCTTATAGGCCAACTCGATACTTGGCTTTGTCTGATTTACATCAGGGGTTTTTTTTTCTGTGTGCAGTGGTATGTGCCACTGGTTAAACCCACCAGCTGACTGAAGACTTCCAGCGCAACACCGAGTTTCTCCCGTCCCTCCTGTCCGTGTACTCACTCTGCCCGCACCGCCATGGTTTCCGTTACCATGACGTGAGTTACTTGTTTCAGGCCTGGTTGTTGTTGTGAAATGGTCATTTATGTACACACACCTTTTTGATGTTGTTAACTAAAATTTATCACCATGGATTTTTAAACAACAAAAGCATGCATAATTTTCAGGTGAAATTGATCAGATATGTTTGAAAATTCACTTATTTCTTTCACAAAATGAACAAAAAATCTTTACTTTTTTGTATTGGTTGTATGCAAAATATATAAAATGATGTATTAAATACTGTTTCTGTGTTCAAGCAAAATAAAGATTATGAAAAATGCTACTTTCAGTGAAGTCATTGTACTGCTGGAGGTGCTGGTGAGTCAAATAAGCATGAAATGCAACGCTGCCTCCAGTTTACATGACAATGCTGTTACAGACCCTCTTTGCATATTGTAGGCATGATGCCAAGAATTTCATCCCAAATTATATTTTTTATCCGCTCTCTCATGATTAAGATGTTTATTCCTCTTGTGTCTCTTTGACCAATTGGTCAAGATGAAGTTCAGTAGTAACAGAATGTAGTTAGAAAGTCACTAACTGCTGCAGTAGAGCTTACAGACATTATAATGCTGTTCCATACAGAGCCAAAACTCCAAAGGCTGATCATATATTACAGCTATGAAGCCAGTGTTTAGCTTTATCACTGTCCCTATTGGGTTTAATTTTAATAAGAGTTTGTTGGAAAAAAAAAAAAACCCTCGATGAGAGAGTAAAGAAAGACTAAAAGTCAGTGTGTGTGTGTGTGTGTGTGTGTGTGTGTGTGTGTTGGCCAGACGAGTCAGGCGTATTTTCCATACTGCGTGAGTCTTTGTCATTTGTTTTCACTTCTGCTTTTGTATTTTTGTGATTTTTTCCCCCCTCCCCTCCCTCCCCCGCCATGTTTGGTAAAGAAGTTAACAACTGCCCCTGCTCAGGAGCCACTCCATTGTCACCTGATGCTTATATTAAAATATCAGTATTACAGTGTGTTTAGGTCAAGTCTCTGCCCCATGAGTGTGCGCAGTAACCGTTTTCTGTGGCAAATGCTGAAATGGACACAAGACCTTGAGGCTGAAAGTTCATTTCATTAATGCAGGGATAGTATAAAAAGGTAAACTCTAAAAACCAGTCAGCCAGAGTTTCTAATGCTCCAAGTCCAAACGAGACAAGCAGAGCTTTCTAAAACAGAAAGAGCTCGTCCGTTCTTGTCAAGAGTCTTTGATGTTTGATGATGTCTTTCTGTCTCTCCTTCAGCGTGTCTCTTTATCTTTACTGTCTTCTTACATGTACAGCTTCCTCTCTAGGTGGTTCTTCCCCAGCACCTCACCACTGAACTGGTATGTGAGCTTCTTTTTGATCTTTTTGACCTCTCCGGTCTTGCCGTAGTTTCTCAGTGCCCTGGCCATCTTCTGGTAGGTCATCTTTTTGCGGTTGCCTTTCTGCACCCCCCAGCGGTGGGCCAGAGCCTCTTTGTGTTTGGAGGAGAACTGAAAAGTTCCCTTTTCTCTGTCCACCCACCAGATGCTGTCCTTCATGTCCCCGTTACGCAGAAGGTCCAGCAGGAACTGATACAGCCGAATCTTCTTCTTGTTTCCTAGGCAAAAAGAAAGAATAGAAAAACAAACCGAGTCTTTTCAGAGGGAAAGTTTGGCCAGGCCTCAGCCTGAAGTAAACTTGTTCATTAGAAAGGTAGCCTTTCACATTGTTCCTTGTTTTTTTATTATTATTTTTGATGTAACTAAAGGGAAATTTATGGGAAAGCTATTTTTTATTTATTCAGTTAATCTGATACCGGTATTTGAGGAAGCAATGCTGATTTTTTATTATATGTGCTTAATGCATGTACTATGGTATTTTTCGGACAATCATTATTCATAAGAGGAATTTATTCATAAGCAATAGCCTGCAATTGTCTTTCTGTATGTGCTGGTTGGCACAGCAGAGATCAAAGGACGTGGGGACGGCCCAGTCCAAGCGTAGCCTGCACCTCCCGCTCTCTCTGCACACCACCCGTTTTAGCGAGGATCCTCACCATGCTCTGCTCCCGTGGTGGAGCTGATGTGGTCTCTCATGCACTCCTCGTCGGACACCTCCAGCGGCGGGCTGCGGCTGCCGGGGTCATCGTCATCCGAGCTGCGTATCAGGGGTGATGGCTGCACGCTCTGGGGGTAGCACACAGATGGCCGGGGCAAGTATGCCATCTGCTGGAAGGGCAAATAACAGCACTTTATTACTGGGAGAAGGGAGTGATCTGAAATGCCGAAGCATCAGAACCTTTTGGGTTGTGGAGTTTGGTATATAGTTAGGGGTCATTCGGGGGTCATTTGGAAAATGGGGTTTGGTATTTAGCTAGTGGTCATTCAGGGATCATTTGGTACAGGAGGCTTGGAATAAAGGTAGGGGTCATTCAATTGTTACCCTCCTTACTCACACAAATATGCTTCATTGTAATGCCACTTGACGTTTGACTCATCCTCACAGGAGTCTGAGTCAGTGTGGCACAAAAAACAAAAACTACCCCGCCAACAGGTGGCTGGGCTCCATTATTTCAAGACATCTTAGGCATACTAAACAGCAAAAGGGGAAGTTTCTCTCTTACCACTGTTGACCACTGAGGAAGAGTATGGTGTTCTCTAAATACTATTTCAGTCTTACTGTTTTGCCGCAGAACTTATCTGGTATTGCTTCTATTTGGAATGTGTGAGAACTTTTTATTAAGATTATTTGAACTTCTAAAACTCCCTCAAGCTTAAGGTCCCACATATTCAATTAGGAAAATTACTGTGTGTTTCCAGGGGGAAATATCAGCATGAGAGGTAGAAAAAAGAGTAAAAAAAAAAGAGCATTAAACCATGGTGACCAAAGCCATCAGATGCTGAGGACAGTCACATTACTGTATTTTCTGCTTATGTCATGGCAATCGCATGTGATAGCAGACACTGTTCCATGTGATTATCATCCATAACATACATGACCACCACCCCCCCCCCCTCTCTCTCCCGTTGCTGTCTGGCGAGTGCGAGAGAAGACACAGAGTTGTGGTAGTAGGAGTCAGAGCTGTTGTAGTTAAGGTCTGAGAGTGTGCCCCAAACACTGGGCCCCTGGGTGTTGCTAAGCAGCCTCTGTGGCTGTCAAACTGGAATGGCGTCTACGTTTCAGCACTAGGTGGGACTTCACAGTGACATGTTTCATCATGTGACAACCTAAGCACACATGAACGTTTTTACCCCCGCCTTTCTGCTCCATTTACGTCAATGCAGCACCCATTAAAAACATGCGGGGCAAAAAAATAGACACTACTCTCGCTCAATTTGTGCTTTACAGTTTTTTGAATTCACACAGATAGGCTGAACAGGGTCCATAGTCCAGCTGCAGACAATATTCTGAGCCACAATGCTGAGAGATCAGATAAGACCAAAAGAAGAATGTTATTTTCAGAGCAGGGCGCTGTTTCTGCCTGACTCGGCCGTGTGCGGGAGCGGTGACATGAGAGACAATAAATCAGCCTCCCTTTCCTGCAGCAGGTCCATGGCTTTGCTGAGAGGAAAAGCCTTCTTTTCGATAGCCTGTACTGTGGTTAGGACCAGAGCACCCAGTCCACTCAAACAGAGGATCCAATCACAGTCGCCCTCTAAGCAGGTTCCCATTCTAGTCCCCAACCTCACTTTCACTAGCTGCTCTGCATTCTGTCTGTTAGTTGGCCGTGAGCATTTCACGTTTCCTGTTTGGCAAAATCACACACAAAAAAAATCCCTTATTTGTTTGTGTTCTGCTGCCATGTTCTTGTTGATAAGATTAACATATTCAATCACGAGATAAATCGTGAAAATTTGCAGTCATATAATTTATGAGGCAAGTATGATTGAATAGAATCATGAAGGTAACTCAAAAATAGTTTAAATATAAAACTAATCATTTCAATGTATAGCATTAATTGACTTGTCATTGACATATGCTCAGGTTTTTGTGCGAGTGTAAGCACACGTGTGGTGTGCACGACATGTGATGTGTTCACTCCTGAGCATGTGCTTGTGCGCGTGTCCGAGCACATCTGTGTGTGTCACAATAAGGAGCGGTTGTGTTTGTGTAATGAGGGGGGCCAGTGGCGGTTGGTGAGCGAGCAGGCCTGCTCCTGTGGTGACAGTGGTGAGCACTGGTCAGGATGAGCCAGCGTTGAGAAACAGCCTACAGATGCACTCTCTGGCCTCCGCACCAGCCACACGCATGAACGACCGAACCACGTCAGTCACAGTGAAGCCACTACGAGCACTGGACTGCATCAAACTCCCTTAAGGCGAATTCCCACACATTAGGTTATGCAAATTACAAACTTCCAGGGTGAAAATATCAGCTTGTGTTAGCACAGTGCATCCACAAAGTGTATGTCAACTCACACATGCACATACACATATGCACTTACCACCTGGTCTGGGAATCTAACCAACTAAGGCTCCATGCCGCACCCTTGATCCTGCTTCCGGCTGTGTGTTGATGTGCTACAACAACATGTGGTGTCCATGTGTGCTCTGGAGACCTTGGTTTTGAGGATGGAAGTTGTTGGAGAAGCCTCACCTGTGGAGTGGCGAGAGCCAGGTGGGATGTGGGCAGGCTGGGGTCAAAAAAGTGGGCGGGCTCTACGTCGGTGAGCCGGTGGACGCTGGACGGGTGGACCTGCTGTACGCTCTGGAGTTCCGTGAAGTGGCTCTCCGTGAGATTCTCAAAGTCGGCAGGGTGGACATGGTGTGGGTTATACTCCCAAGCATGGTCTAGACACAAGTGTCTGGAGTCAGCAAAAACCACTTACGAACGCCACCTTCAGTACTACACACCATATGTGCTTATACAGTTATGCATTTTATATTGTGAAAAAGATGTACTTTCTTTTTTCATCAAAACCACTAAGGACTACATGCATCACACTTTCCTGTTTCCTGTTCACATCATTTCCGTCAGCAGTTTGTGAATAGCCCAGTGGCCCAGTACTGCAGTGTCTCTGCCTTTGTTTAATTTTTTTCCACAGCTGGAATCATGTATTCCTGATTTAATTCTGTTTACATAAATTGCTGTATAAAATCACTGAACACTGAGCCTTGTCAGCGAGACGTTTGAGACTGCATGACTATGGAAGCAAAACTAAAATAAGCAGTGAAGAATAACTGAATTGACAAACATAAACCTATGAATGTTTGTTCATTATTTATAATAGATTTCAATTCAGGATGCTGAAATGTTGAAATAGTTAATGCGTACACAAAGCACAATAAAAGTGCTGAACAGTAAGGGTTATGTTGTACTGTAATTGTGCCGTAGCTGTGCCAGACCCAAACATGGAGGTAAGACATGCGGTCACATTTAATGTTGATGTTCAGCAATATTGCTTTTCAGCGATTAATTCTAGTTAATTCAATGACTTTAACTTTCTGTCTCATGATAAGACTTCCCAAACATGCAGGCCTTGGTACAAATAGAAGTGCCATCAGTTGCCATGACATTACTGATGTATTGGTTATTGCCTTCTGCAAAATAGCATATCTGAGACTCGAGGAAAGAAAGTAATGCACGAGGCTATATACATATACATCACACATGTTCACACAGCTCTCATAACAGAGATGCCCAAATCAGTCTCAAGTATTTCCACCAATCAGATGCAGCAGAGTTCCTATGACCATGTACTGCACATTGAGCTGGGCCACATTATTCTTCCTGTCACTTGTGTCATACCTACACATCTATGCTGCTTCTCTTCAGTATTTACTCATTCTGATCACTCTGTAGACTAGTTGGGCACTGTTAGTTGATGGACCCTTGGGGATATTTGTCGTTCTACGTCTGTAGTTTTCTTGCCTGTCAAAAAGAGGCATCTGTTTCCTGCTTTGTGCTGGGTCACTTGCCATGTTCCACCCGCTAAGTTTTCTAACGCCCCCCTCGAGTTTATTCCCACCTGCCCTGGGTGTGATTTCAAACCGTTAGTTCGTTCTACTAAGATGTAAATATGGGCCTCAAACTGTGTTAAAGCACTAGGCTATTTTGATAGAGTTTGGGTCATTTTAAAAACAAAAAGCATTATCTCTTTATCTCCAAAGGCATACAGTTTCCCAGTTTCGAGTAATGTGCAATAACTTAGACCACAGTGCAGCACAGTAGTGGAGTAGACCGATACAGGTGCACCAGTACGAATGCATCAGTACAGATGCACGGACAAAGTAATGTTCAAAAAGACAGCATCTCACCACTTTGAGCATCTGCTTCAATGATGTATGGATATTCAGGTCGATAGATGTCGGGTTCATAGATCATCTCTTCTGTTGGCTGTGAATTGTGAAGACAGAGGTTTGAGCAGTTTGAATGAAAACTGAGGTCAACCCCAAAGTTCAATGCAATATTATGAATGCAGTATAGGAAAAACCTCACATCTTTGTTTACAAGTGCCCAGTAATCTTTAAATTCAGATGGTGTTTGTGACATCCAGCCAGTCCAGGTTATTTTCTATTACACATAGAAATTATATTTCAGTAATTCAATAAATTTTGGAGAACAATTCAACTAGTAGATTAAGTTTGATTGCTATTAGTAGATTAAATTGATGCTATTCCCAATTATATATTATATCTGATTTATTAATTTGCTCATAATGCTTTAGAGTTGGTGCAGTGATATTATTACTATAATTCAAAATCAAATTTTAATTTAGCAAGTCTATTTTGTAACACAATAAGTAGTATCAGAAAACCTGCAAAAATGTTAAGGTCAGTGCATCTAAATTCTGCAGTACGTTTAGATAATTGTGAAATCTCTCTACATGAAAACCTCCTCGTCAGGCTTAAGCTCTTGAACTTAGTTTTTACAGGGCTTATAGAGCTGTATCACATTTCTGAAGATTTAGGAGTAAGACTCAAAATACAATCTTGACGATGCTGTTCAGAAGAAAGTATTAGACTCCCACTGCTATAGCAATTGTTTTGAAGAATCTTTCAGTGGTAATAAGTAAAATGTTACAGGAATATGACTGTAAAATTAATGCACCTCGATGAGGAAGGCCATCATCAGGAACCCGCAAAACCTAGAGTCTTTGTAGTTTTACCATATTACCTGGTGGTGATGTGATATCATACAGACATACGTACACACACATACCCAACATATATACATAACAGACAAACACTTACGCCGACGATGAAGAATACTTACAGGTGGGATGATGTACCCCTCCATTCTGAATGAAGGCAACATGGAGTCTTCTCCGCTTCACGTACCCTAGCTCTTTCTGCTAACGCTTTCTCAATGGCTTTCAAAACTGTCCCCAAGCCATTGCACAACTCTAAATTTCCTCTTACCAAATGAAACCAAAGATCTCGCACACACACCTTATCCAGTGGGGGCCACACAGCTATCTCCCAGGGCCCAAGAAAGACACCAAGCTTGGATACACTGCGAGTGGCAACTTAGCCTAACGGCGTCCGTGACAAAAGGATAGAGCTTTCTGTTTGTTACTTCTTTATTTTTGGCTGTGTGTGTGTCTGCTGCTGGTTCCTGATTTCAGGGTGATGTCAGGTGGGGATTATAACTACTCAGTTAGAACAGACACAGAGTGTCACCTCCCCCAATAGCCAATCAGAGACAACTCAGCAGACCCCGCTCTTCCTGTCCTCCTCCGTACCGCCTGCAATTCCATAAACTTAACGCAGGATTAAGGAATAATTGGTGCCACTTTAGATGACTTTAGGGTTCCTCTAATTTTTCCATTTTGCAAACCATTGCACAATGTAACCCTCAATCTGACCATGAAAGGCACAATATATTAAGAATTGCTCTGTTTATTCAGTATAAAAGAAATAAAAAGATATTAAAAATAACTATTTTTTAATTAATTAGTTATTTTTATTAAATATATGTATTTATGCATGACTAAGGCCAGTGGGATTTAAATTAGCATAAATACAATAACATTATAGTGGGGAAAAAAACTATCAATAGTCTTCATCAGGCAAAATATTTCTGCATAGTTTACATTTATCTACCCAGAAGACTGGGGCACTATTTGATGTATCAGTAATATTTAATTAAAGAAAACTTCCAAAAAGCGAAGTCAGTTTTTGCTTCATGACAAAAATAAAATTTGAAGCCAAGACCTTTTCTAGTTGCTGATGCAGAGCTATCACATAGATAGTGGCCAATCGGACTTTATCTCATACTGGTTATAATCTTCTAGTGCAGTTTAACCAAAGCAAGCAGGGACAGTAGATAACATGTATTTTAATGTAGGGGGTCTTTTCTGAGACCTGACTTCCTGGATACTCAAGCCACTGTACTACCAAAAAAGCATAGATAGAAATCTAAGCCAAGTATGAGGTTTATTATAAAGACTAATATGTCTCTTATATGTTTTGTGCAGTCAGGCCTCTGATTCAAAATATATTTTTGAAATTCATAATATATCTTTGGCAGAATCCAGGTAAATGCCTGACCTGCTTATGCTAAATTAAACTTTATCTATGGAATAACACATTTTTTAAAAGTGTATATTTTGAAATGATAATCATGTCATAATCAGGAATGTTTTCTTAGAGTCTTGTAAGTTGGAAAGAGAAAGAGACTGACACAGAGTTTCTCTGTGTCAGCTCTAAGCACAAAACATAAGGTCATCAGCAACAGAACTTTCATGGAAGCCACGTTACAATTCTTCAGCACTGTGGAAATTACCAGGGAATGAGAAAAGTAATTAAACCAATAATCAGGGACTTCAAGCACTTTGAAAACAAAGGCCTGTTGGGCATTTTCTCTTTTGAAACTCTGATAGGAAATTATTAATCTATGGCTATTTCTTTTTAATTTTGTTACATATAAATATTACCTTTTGGAATCACTTCAGTTATATTCTAAGTAACACACAAATAATACAAAGTGGCTCTGAACAAGTTCATTGTGTTTTCCATTAAATCAATTGGGTTTCTTAAAATACTTTCTAATCCACATTAAAGGACCAGTCCCAGAATCTGACAAAATCAGCTAGTTTTGAATGTGTTCAGGGGGCTGTAAAAGCATAAACTTTGTACATACTAGCCTAAAACCAAATAGATTTTTGCTAAGTCCCATCAGCAAATAGTTCAGATGTTTTTCAGAATTTTTAAAATTCTCCTTAGAATGTTACACACTTTGAGAACTAGTATAGTGTGTGATCAGTGCATGAATTATATTTTATTCATCGCCTAGAATGACTTAGCATGTAAATATAGTTTAGTGATAAAGGGCAGTTTAGAGTGTGTGAGGGTTTTGTTTTTGGAAATTACAATTTCAAAGATTTTTGGATTTCCATGGCTGAAAATAATTGGTTTCACTTGTGTGGCAAAGGGGGGTGAGGAGAGAGGGGTGGGGGGAGGGGGGGAGTGGGGGTGGGGGGAGAGAGGGGGGGACATGCATTCAAAATGCGAGGAGTCTTTTAGAGCTATTCAGGAAAGTCATGTAATCTTAGCTTGCTCCTCTCATCCTTAATGGTTTTGGGTTCCTTTAGCAAAAATAAGTTTATTCAAATGTACTATGAGTATACTTTTTTTTTTTTTTTTACTAGAAATGTTCCAATTTAGTCCAAAAAAGTATTAAATTGGTATACTTTCTAGTCCACTTAAAGTATATGGTCTGTATATATATACTATCTTTTTGCTAAGGGTTTGTTTGAATGAAAATGCTACATGAAGGCAGGCTTCTCTTAATCTCTCGTTCACTGACTCACAATGGTCTAACACGTTAATGTAAACTCGTAAGCTTAGTTATAAAAGAGGCCAAGCAGATAATGAACAAACAGTCTTTTGAAAATGACGTTAGGTTAGTTCCCCTCTCTGCATACGAGCCACTCGTTCCAGCCACACATCAACTAAGGATTGTTTACAAAGCGGTGGACACATAATGAACGAAGGTTTATATTGCACCTTTCAAGATACCCAAGGTCACTTTAAAAGTTTAACACAGGTACAAGTCTTACACGACCAATCACACACCAGTGAGAAGCAGCAGGCAATTGTGCACAGCGTACTCTCTACTGGAATCCACAGCCCCCTGGGGGACTGAATGGGGTGCAGGAAGGGGAGAGAGGACAGACCCAGGACAGAGCACCATCCACCACTGGGCATACAAACACACACACACATTCATGCACAAACATGAATTCTTTTTTTTTATTAAACATGAAGAGACACACAGTCACACACTCAGTGACTGCCAATTTACCTAACCTCCATGTTTTTGGACTGTGGGAGGAAACCGGAGATCCCGGAGGAAACTCACACAGACACGGGGAGAACATGGAGAAGCCCACTCAGATAGGGTCTTGAACCCAAGATCCCAGTGCTGAAAGGCAAACATGCTAACCAACATAAAACATGTCCCATTTTTTGAGAGCGACCATGTGCACTTTAGTCAAAGGAGAAGATAAGAGGAGAATTTCTATTAACGCTGTCTCTTTCTCTCTCTCTCTGTCTTTATCACTGTCTCTCACTGTCTCTCGCTCGCTCGCTCTCTCTCTTTCTCTCTTTCTCTCTCTCTCTCTCTATCTGTGCATAAAGATTTCTGAAGTTTTCAATTTGCATGGATAAGTATATATCGGCATCCAACTTGCATCACGAGTCAAGCAAATATGATGAGTGCAGTAAAAATGGTGAATGCTAAGCAAACTTAATGACACAAACAAATGCAAGTGGTACTGGTGATTTTTTAAAATGCTCAGACTCTGGCTTTACAAGTACTTGCACACTTGCATACATGCACTCTTACACAGAAGAATAGCACAAATATACTTCAAAGGCAAAATCACTTTTTTATAAACAAACAAAGCATGACACAGCCATGTTCTTGGAGGAACCTATAGTCAGGGGCAGCTATGACTCAGAACATATAAAGTGCAAACATCTCCAAAGTCAATGCAAAGTTTAGTGACTTGACAAATTGCTTCCATATGTAGGTAGTTATACATGTACATGCATGTGTGTGAGATAAGAAACAGTGTTAATATTTTCTTTAGGCAGTTGTACACTTGAGTTTGGCCTTCTGCTTTATGGGCTGGTTATTTGTTTGGTTATTTGTTTGGTCTTTTGGGACATATACAATATAATTCATTATACAAGATGAAACACTGCCAACTCTTCGGAAGAGAAAATGTTTAATTGAACCGCACAATCAAGGTTTTAATTGTTTTAACATCTGTTGTCCTGTTCTAGCTGTTTGTGTGCTACAGTAACCACACAGTGCCAAAGCGACAGTTGCAGGCACAGCTGTACTGACTGTGACGACACGCTTTCCCCCGAGTATAAATACACTGTAAGCATGCGATGGCTACCTCAGCACACTGTTTGCCTCCTCCTGTTTTTACAAGAGGACCACAGCACTACAATTTGCATGGCGATAAGCAAACTTTTCTTATTAGTTTTGTAAGCCGAGCTCACAATTTTACCCCCGCCAATGACAAGGAGCTTTCATTAGCATATACTGAGTGACGAGAACTATGTTTAGCAGTAGTGGCCGAAGCCTCCCACACGACCTCCCCTCATCAGTTTGCAGGCAGGTTGGGTGCCTCTTGCTTCATGGTCTCTGCTAGATGGTGCAGGAATGGCGCAACCCTGGGAAGACGGCACGCGTCTTGCTTAAACATGTATAGTCCTGACCATAAACCAGCAAGTCAGGTGCTCCATGCTTATTTGTTGATTTATTCGAACACATTCATCCCAAAACAAAAACTGATTTAGCTCTAAGGAACTGTGGTTTTAAATAGAGTAGGCCTATTTATCGGTTTATGTGTGACTTACACTTTACACCCTCTTTAGTAAAAACACCTTGGTAGTGTAAGCTACAGTTAGAGTTCATAGCCTGCCTGTTGCCATGCAATATATGTGTGATCCCCCTTAGTCAGTGATTAGTTTTTGATCACAGGACTACTATTGGCTGGTACGTTTTGAGTGGCAGACACCTCTACCCAGTAAACTTGCACTAGATGAACCTCCTCAATGATGTCGTTCTCAAGTAGGTGTTAATTTTGGGCTGAAGATGATCTCCCGCCTAGGTGATGTCCAGTCACCAGTGGTCCTACGGTCAGAAACAGACCACTAATGAGGGAGGGAGGGAGTGGCTGACAAACTGCACATGCTAACAAGCAGGCTAAAGTTTGTACATGTTCTTATAAGATGCACCTACAGGATAAGTGTGCACAATGAAGTAGTCAATGAGTGAACATATATTCTACATCGAGGTTCAGTGTGTCAGGTTAAGTAATACCTTTCACTGTTGTTAATGATACAAACTAATTCCATGTACACAAACATTCAAATGCATATAATGATGCATTTGATAATAGCAATCTCAAGATGGTTAAGGTAAACATAACTGAACTGAAGTGTAGAATGAGTGTGGACCATCGTGAGGCAGAAACACAAGAGTGAAAAATAATGAATATTTTATAGGATTATTTGATGGAATTTAGGCATTAAAAAACAACAACAAATCAACATGACCTTCAAGGCCAAGTAGGCATTGATAGAAGATAGAACTATGAACAGCCTTCAAGGCCTGGGAGGCTTTGGTAGAAGATAGATCTACGAACAGCTTTCAAGGCCTGGTAGGCTTTGATAGAAGATAGAACTATGAACAGCCTTCAAGGCCAGATAAGCTTGCTTTGATAGAAGATAGAACTATGAACAGCCTTCAAGGCCCGGGAGGCTTTGGTAGAAGATAGATCTACGAACAGCTTTCAAGGCCTGGTAGGCTTTGATAGAAGATAGAACTATGAACAGCCTTCAAGGCCAGATAAGCTTGCTTTGATAGAAGATAAAACTATGAACAGCCTTCAAGGCCAGGTAAGCTTTGGTAGATGATAACTATGAACAGCCTTCAAGGCCCGGGAAGCTTTGGTAGAAAATAGAACTACGAACAGCTTTCAAGGTCTGGTAGGCCTTGGTAGAAGACAGAACTATGAACAGCCTTCATTGTGTCCCTGAATGGGAGGGGGGAAAAACAAAAAAACACAAAGAGAAAGCAATGAGAGGACTTTCACTTCTCTGTTTGAATGAACATCTAAATAAAGAGTTAGAGCTTTTTTCCCTGTCCAGCCAAAAAGATACAAATGCATTTACAGACCCAGACATGCATTGTGCCTTGAACAGATACACTGAAGTGGTAATGTAACATATGACAAACACACAGCATTTGTTCCAGAAATACACAAGAAAGAAACTATTCTTTAGACTATGAGAATTAGATCTACAAATCAATGAATAGGGAACTCTGGTCTTCTGATACCACCCATATCAAGCAGCATGTTATCAGTATATCTCCATACAGCTCAGTGTGTTACCACTGCTACTGGTCTCTTTATAACTTGTGGGTCTGCGAAGGCCGTGCATGTCTGCCTTCGGTACGACAGACACCTCACACGCAGGGCCGACACGAATAAAGCAGCCTGCTCTGTGTATCAGAAAGAAAAGGAGAAGTGGGGGACTCTCTTTCAGATTCACTTCCTGATAGGGCGAATTGAATGACTTGTGAGAGCCTCTACACCATAGCCCAACCCGGAGAACAAAACAGGAAAGCGATGATTATGATTGCAACTTCGTGGTGCTTTTGGCAAACCCATCAATTTTGGAAAGGCTTTAACATATGATTATTACCATAACTGTTGTATAGGGCAGTCATGGGCAGTCATGGCCTGATGGTCAGGGAACTGGTCTTGTGACCGGAGGGTCGTGGGTTCGATCCCCTGAGTCCATGACTGAGGTGCCCCTGAGCAAGGCCCTTAACCCTCAATTGCTCACTTGTATAAAAATGAGATTTAAAAAATGTAAGTCGCTGTGGATAAGTGCGTCTGCCAAATGCCATAAATGTAAATGTAATTGTTGTCTGTTTGTCTGTCTAGATGTATGTTTAATGATTGGTTCATTTTTTTTTCTTTCTGTCATTCTTTTGGGGTCAAATAAAAGCTGCAGGCTCAGTGTGGCCTCAAGACATAACCTGAATTTCATCTTTACGGGATTACAATGAACCTTATTATCTGTTTTCATTGCTGTGACCATATAGCCAGCCATCTGATTACTTCTCAGCTAATCATATGAGCTCTACATACCAAACATACAAAACAAATTGCTTACTGTATCTTTAAGGATGTTTGATTGTAGCTGTTGTTATACCCTTAAATAGACAAAAATCTTGTACAGAAATCAAAACAATCCATATAAACACAACCCTCATGACAGCTGAACTTATGAAATCCCCACCAGTTGACAGACATTGATTATTTTTGAAAGTCAGATGTCCCAGTCATTTGACCAGCAGTCATTTGATGGCTATTGTTTAAATGTTACCCTTTAAAAGTTTTTTTCTTTTGGAATAATGAATTATGGTCCATTTCCTTTAACTATCTCTCTCTCTCTCTCTCTCACACACACACACACACACACACACACAAACCGGCCAATTTATTAGATACACCAGTTTAACTGCTTGTTAACGCCACAACCAAGGTATGCAGAAGAGTATTTTCTGAATGCCCATCACATCGAACCTTCAAGCAATTGGGCTATAGTAGCTAGGTGATGTAAACAACATGAAAGCATGAATCCATACAGCCAACAGTTCAGGCTGCTGGTATTGGTAGGGGGTATATTTTATGGCACAATTTGAGTCCCTTAATACCTGTTGATCATCATTTTAAATGCCACAGAATTGTTGCTGACCATGCCCACCCCTTTATGATCACAGTGTACCTATATTCTGATGGCTACTTCTAGCAGGATAATGTGACTTGTCACAAAGCTCAAAACATCTCAGAACCTGATCACCAATAGACTCCAACAGAACACCTTTGTGATGTGGTGGAACTGGAGATTCGTATCGTGGATGTGCAGCTGGCAAAGCTGCAGGAACTGTGTGATGCAATCAGTCAATATGGACTAAAATCTCTGATGAATGTTTACTGCACTTTCTGTGCCATGAAGAATTAAGGCTGTCCTGAAGGCCAAAGGGGATCCAAACTGATACAATTATCCAAATAAATTTATATTTATGCCTTTAGCTCCAGTGTTCTGTAGTCACTTGGCAAGTGTATCTTGAAATGTCCCTTTAAAACCCTCTTGTATAGCATTGCAAAAACCACTGCATCTTTAAAGGCATGACAAAGTGGACAAAAGGCTCTTTGATTCAGACAGGAAGGTGCTTCACTATAAGCACAAAAGCAACCGTGAGGTTTGAATAGGAAGGCCTAGAATGGCGACACTGTCCTGCTTGTTTCTTCATGCACATGCACGTCCTGCGGTCAGGACTTTGCTGCAGGGTGTCAGCGTGCATTTCACACGTCCGCCTTGAGCCCGACAGCATGTATGGGAGGTCGTGGCGCGCTGGTAGATGAACCGATGCTGTACGTGAGCGCAGATGTTTGCAGCTCGGGGTTTTGCCGCTGTCCACACCACAAGCAGCTCGCTGGCCCCAGCTCTGCTCAGGCGCGTACCCGAGATGACCAATGGCTGGCTGTTTTTTTCCTCATGTTTCTCTGTGATAGCACTTTGTGTATGCAGTGTGATCATGTTTGTATGCAGTGTGATAGCATAGGCTAATATCTCTTTTTCTTTCTCCTCCTCTCATACATATGTATTATCTATATTATTTATCTATATCTTTATATCTATCTATAATATACAGTATATATATATATATATATATATATATATATATATATATATATATATATATATATATATATATATATATATACTGTATATTATAGATAGATATAAAGATATAGATAAATAATATAGATAATGAGTTATATATATATATATATATATATATATATATATATATATATATATATATATATATATATGTATATGTGTGTGTATTATATATAAAAATATATACACATACGTGTATATATATATATATATATACTATCATGCCATGCCATCATACTATTATTTTGACATTTTCTGTTGTTGATTGTAATGAAGACTCTTCATGATTCTCTTCTTAGGACTTCTTTTAACTCATGCAGCTGGTAGGAAGGGTCTTGCCATCATAGAGACGCTCTTTAGAAACACTTACAAATCGACAGGACAGTCCACCCTGCTAGGAGAGCATGACCACACAGTTTAAGAAGAAAACAGGAAACAGTGGTGCATTGCAAAAGGAAATGATTGCCCTCCTCCTCCTCTTTAGAGATGAGGTATTTGGACTGGAGTTACACCAGACTAGTGTCTACATGCTTGTGTTGACATCAGCCACTGTCATAACTCACTTAAACCCGACTCAAAGCTATCCAGTCCCACTGCCTCAGTACTCTAGTGAATTGCAGCTTGGTGATGAATTCACTACATTAAACTGATGTTTAACATATCAATCCCTTTTGAATGTTACGAGTCAGCTGTGTGAAACTGCAACAGTTGTAATTTTGAAATTATGAAAGACTTTTCTTTCTTTCAGTAATAATGCACATCATTGTAACGCAGCATACGCTGCAGAGCGAGTAGGTGGACACAAACGCTGAGGAGAGCGAGATTTATTGAAGGGAATTCCAAACTCAGAGTCAAAAAGTAAGGCACGGGTCAGATCTTCAAGGGAGTCTGAACATGAAACACTTGGCGACATACTAAACACAAGGAACTAAACAACTAAACACTAGTACATACAGAACGGGATAAAACAGTAAAATACAGATGAGCGAGATGAGCACAGGAAACAACGCAACTATAAATGCAGGGACTATCAAGACACAGGTGGAAACACTGACGACATGGGAGTGACAGACAGAGGGAAACCATGACAACAGATAACAAGGCAGGATCAACAGACAAGGAAAACACAGGCACATGGAACAGGGGACCAGAGTGACAGCTAGAAGAGGGGGCGTAGCCCTACGTGACAATGATATTCTGCACAGTAATACAAAGCTTACAGTAAATATACAGACATGATATAGCAGACCGCGCGGACCCGAACGCAGTCCAGTCCGGACCCAATCTCATTCCCGATTAACTCTGGAAATTTCTATTACCGTGGACCTCGGTCTGGATACGGACCCAAATGCCATCCCATCCGGACCCAGAATAAATTGTTTAAAATATTTTTTTATTTTGACGGGAGAATTAATTTAAAACCGGAGCATTTATTTCAGGGCTATTGAAAAAACACTCCGTCATGAGTGTTACGTGGTACCCCACCCCCCCCACCCCCCCCCCCAGACCACAGGTCAGAGCTATCTGCCAAATTTGGCCCGCAGAAAAATATAGTTGATTAGCCCTGTGATATAGCATTCATTTAGTGTCATTTTTTAGCTTGGACTATGCTTTCTTTAGTGTGGCTAATGTCCTTTGAACACAAGAGCTAGATGACAATGGGTGAAAAACATGTCACATGTTTATGCAAAATGATCCACACTACTAAGGGAACACACCGTGTTGAGATAAGCTGTCCTTATCAACACACACACTAAACATGATCCACACTACTAAGGGAACACACAGAGTGGAGATCCAGCTGTCCTTATCAACACACACTAAACATGATCCACACTACTAAGGGAACACACCAAATGGAGATCCTGCTGTCCTTATCAACACACACTAAACATGATCCACACTACAAAGGAAACACACCAAGTGGAGATCCAGCTGTCCTTATCAACACACACTAAACATGATCCACACTACTAAGGGAACACACCAAATGGAGATCCTGCTGTCCTTATCAACACACACTAAACATGATCCACACTACTAAGGGAACACACCAAGTGGAGATCCTGCTGTCCTTATCAACACACACTAAACATGATCCACACTACTAAGGGAACACAAGTGGAGATCCTGCTGGCCATATGAGCACATTCTAAACCTTCACACCTCGTCTGTAATGTCCCAAGTCAGGTTGGTCTAGATATGGCCTATGAAACACAATGCATGTCTTTTTTTACTGTTAAGAACATAATCTTTTTGAGTCTTTCAGTTCAGAAGAAGGGAATATCTATTCATCCCTTCATTCAGTAAGGCACATTTACGTGTGTTTTAGATTTGGCAGAACCTTTTCTGTCTTTTGGTTTCTGAGTAACCTAATTCAGTTATTTGCGTAGAAAATATAAGTTTAATTTGGATTCAGCTAATCAGGTGTGCATTGAACCATGCAGAACATTTTTTGAATACTCCATATATACCCACATGAAAATGGTATTACATGGTACTGAGAACCATGAAAAATAAACTTTATATGGCTATGGTTTAGACCTAGCAACGGTGTGTGAGCACATTTCTCAGATCCCGAAAAATGTTCTCAACACACACCAACAAGAACACAACAAAACGCACCTGGAGGGAATGTGTTGTGTATTGGCGTTTTTGATTGGAGGGAGTGCATGGACAGGCCATAGTGGGCTTAGTTTCCTGTCTGCAAGTAAGCAGAGGTTTTGGTGGCCTCCCCCTCTTTCATAATGACATGGCGCTGGGCCTCCGAGAGAGTGTACGCGTGGACATCCAGTCCTTCTCACTTCTTATTCCCAATTCCTCATTCTCCCCCACCATGACTATTCTGCAAGATATCCCTAACAGCTTAGGGTGGTGGAGCTATTTTGGGGGAGGTTAGGCCTGCTGTCTGTGGGGATACGGATGCAGACAAACACACACCCACCTACACAACCCACACACCCATGGATGAGGACATGCAACATATACGGTGTTCTTCATCCTTAACCGCTAATACAAACTGTAGCCAGACAACAGAGGTTGTTCACCATTTCTTTATCGTTAGCTTGTTGTGAAAGTGATCGCGGAGTTTAATATGCCTCAGTTGCTGTGAAAAAACATGACATATTGTTTTGACGCTTCAGTTGACATGTTATATTTAAAGGGTTTTCACTGTTACCAAGCCAATTTAAACCAAATACTCAGAGCTTTTTTAAAAGAGGAACACATTTACTGATTAATCTGATCCCATGCTATGCTAGTGTTGTAACACTGAGCGTGTACCATTAAAAGATGAGGGATTATCCACAGCTCATCACTGGAATCCCCAAAATATTCTTATAAAAAGACAATAGAGCATTGAGGAAAATATTATGCTGTTTAGCATGAATGAGTATTATAACATTCTATTAATCTACCTTCATTCACTTATTCTGTATAATTAATGGAACAATAAAGATAGATCTGCAAACAGCGAACGACCAAATATCTTTTGTTTCAGTCACAGTGGGCAATGGTGGCAAATCATACCTCAATGGATTTGAGTATCTATTTAACATTAGATGTTGGTGAGATTGTCACTTACGCAGCACTGAAAAGCCCCCAAACTCTCCCTGGATCTGGAATCGCTTGGATATGAACACAAAGTGCTAATTTTCATCAGCCCCATAGACTAAGGCTGACTATCTTCTGTGGCATTGTTTCTGTGGCTTGTGTATACAGACCCAGCCACGTCAAAGGTATGGCACTGTACATGTGAGCGTGCATATGTGTGCTTGATTGTGGTGAAAATGTAATTACTTGTTGTGGAGAAAGTGGTTGACCTAACCCCTGCTTTCATGCTTTTTATCTTAACAAAGCACACATCCTGTTAGACCCATTACTTCCTGTCAAGGTCCAGCCCAAGTGATCACATCTGCTCCAACAGACGTCTAGGTCAGCATGTCCATATGTGTGTGCACAAAAGCTAATGAGGGAGAGTTTGGGCATCTCCCACTGTCTGTTACTTTCATCCCACCCTAATATAGTCATAATGTGATACTTTCATGACTGAAGTTCTGTGTGGTAAAGTAAAAACCAGGCGAGAATCACAATGGAAATGTAACAAGAAGTATTTTTGTGCAATAATATTCAATGCATGATCTGTATCAGAATGCAGAGCATCCCAGCTCTTTATCTTTCTCTGTCTGTCTATCTTTCTAGACATTTCTTAGTTTTGAGGTTTGGCTTTTATTTAATTTTATTACTATTTTTAAATTTTATTTTATGCTTGGCTTTTTTATTTTCTGTTAAATCCTATATATCATGACATGGTTCTGAGTGTTAATGCTGTATGCTGTTTGTGTATGCAGAGTGAAAAGGAGCTGATACCATTTGTTCGATCATAAAGATATGAATCCATGTGGTTTTAACACCAGCTGAGATGCAGTGTATGTAATAAACACTTCTGATGGTGACCAAAACGTGCATGCTTTGCACTGAGCACATTTTCTATGGTGTATGACTGCCAGCCACAGTGCGTGCACACACACACACGCACACACACACACACTCCCACAGTGACATGTACACACATCCCAAACTCTCAGGCAGTGTGGCCCCACAGCTCCAGTTGTTCCTCTTTCTATATACATTGCTTAATTCAGGTCAGAATGACTCACAAATAGTGTGTTTTGTTCACTGGGATCATGGAGCATCTTAACCCCCTCCAGGCAAGTACCCAGTCACAGTACTCTGCCACCAGGTGACAAATAAGGACAAGGTAGTGAGTCACTAAACCGGAGCGAATTAGTTTGGTGTATCAGTATACACATACATTCACACACACACACACACACACACACACACACACACACACACACTATATATATATATATATATATATATATATATATATATATATATATATATATATAGTGTGTGTGTGTGTGTATACCCATACAATATATATGTATACCCATACTCATATATATACACATACTCTAAAACATGATCAATGTTTACATATGATATCAATATCAATACTCGTGCACACATATCCATTGCGTGACATACTCTGAAAACACTCTCAATAATGTTCGATATAACTTCGATTTAATCACCTGAATGTACACAGGACAGACCAGAACTATTGTTACGGCGTGACCTTACGCTCACTGGGAGTTTGTACATGAGCGCTTTGCTGGTATAGTACCAAAAACAAACTTGGTATTTATAATACTTCCTGAGGTTATCGTACAAGAAAACAAGAAGCTTTCTCATCTCTCGTTTTGCAGTTGGTAAGATAGGCCTACTAAAGATAAGTATTGAGCAAGTGACCTCATTTAATAGTATGGATGTTAATTGTACATGTAAACATGTGAGACGCACTGCTATACGGTAGTACTTTTAGAAAAGTAACTTGGAACTCAACTTAAGTAGCCTATAAACGACAACTTTAAACTCGCTAATTTGGGAATACCACTGTTTGGGAATACTACTTTGTAGCAAATCGTATAGTGTTAAGCTTGCTACCCATTAAAAATACGTTTTTCAGACGAGTGAGCCATCTTGTGGCCATCCGTAAGCATTATCAGAACAGATCAGAAATGCGTGGACCATGCAGGGTCTGCGTGTGTACGTGCGCCAGACAAGGATCTGCTACACACCACAGGCCTACGGAAGCATTGTCAAATTCCTTATATGGTCTCAACGTGTATTGTAAGCTATGCGACGATACATTTGAAAGTTGTAAATATTTGAAATATTTAAAGGTTTACAGTTCATTTGATGCACAATTATGAAACAGAGTTGCTGCCAATGCAAACTTTCCAACACGTAACGATAACGCCGCGTGCACAACCACGTAGCGAGCTTTATCCAATGGATTCCCATTCTAGCGACGGAAATGCTTCCAACTCGGACTGCCCAGCCTACTCCCGAGTCTCGACCGAGTCCTTCCGGTCGATGAAGACGTGGCTACCGCTAGAAAAGTGTGCAGCGGTTCAACAAGCTGGATCTCCGCGCGCCTGCAGTCTGGGTCCGCCTGTGTAGCGCGCGCCGCTCAGCTGGATGGCAGGGACCGCCCGGAGCAAACGCTTCATCAATCTGAGCAGGGTAAGAGAAACACTCGCACTTAGATTTTTTTATCTATTTTATTTATTTATTGCAGCCGCAGCACTGTTACGAAGCATCAGTTAGTTGACGAGGTTTAAAACTTTTTTTGCGTAGTTGGTGGTAGTTCGTTTTTACTTTATCTATCTCTCTATCTGGCCTTTAAACCGAAGGTTTATTGAGCAACGTTGTGATGTCTTTCAGTTGGTAAACAAACAAAGCAGCGAGGCAGCCAGCCAGCTAGTGTGGATACTTCTAGAATATACAGATGCTGGTTGCATTTTTTGTCGTTTTATTGTACTAGTGAGACGTTATGTATTAATCGCCAGCGATCTTTGCAGCGTCTAGAAGTCGCTGGGTAAGCTATTCAACTCAACCATTATGAACAATAACACTACTGTTAGTGATCTGTAGGTACAATGTTTAGCTATTATTTAGCAGTTATTTAAACACTGCCTTGAAGGGCCTGGTCAGAGTTCAAAATAGCCACCAGACAGCGGAATTTATTTAATTCGCCTCGCTGTAGTCTCAAGCAGTTGCCTTAAAATCTAGTTAGCTATGTAGCGGAGTAGCCGAAGCCTATTAAAAGTCATATTTAAAGTAGAAACTTTGGCCTAGGGCACGATGTATTCTCTGAAAGCCCATCAGTAAAGATAGAACAGCCACCCATTCTGCACTCTTGTCCTGTAAGCGGATAGAGGGCTAGTTAAAAGCAGCCTGTCTCGGTTTCATTTTTACTGAACTGTGTTGTAAACTTCACTGGTTTGTTTTGGTGTAGGCTACATACATCATAAGCTCATCTTATAAAGTAGATGCACAGTGTAGGCAGTTGGACTACATTTCATTTGCTATAAAAAGATACAAGTTTTGTTAAAGATGGAATATGTATTTTGTCCGACACCAAATTATAGTGTTAGACTAAATGTCCAGAGGAATTTGTTCGATTAAAAACGGAACAGAAATGTAACATTGCTCACAAATCATCCACATTTGCCGTGGTTCATTATTTTATCTTAAACACACTTGATTGACAGCGGCTCTACCTACCAATCAAGAGATAAACCACGTTAACGGGAGCTGACGGATATTTCTAAGTTTCTTGCACGAACTAAATAAACTGAAACGGAATAATATACACATCATTGCCAAACAATTCGAGTTGCATTCCATTTCAAGGCCTGTAAGCGCAACGCGCGTTTTCCCTGCACACTAATCACGTGACCTACGTGCGCTTCTGCAGCTGATCAAATACCTTCGGAATGCGCTGCAAACGCCATCACGTAGTAGACCTGGGAGGCGTGTTTTTTCCTGTTGACAGCTGGACAGTTGCTCAGGTCCATTGTTTGGCAATGTGTCTAATGTGACTGAACTGATTCTAAATTCCTTGTATAGACAAGTTCTCAGGCTCTGCGTATGCCCTTAGAAAAGCCATTCCAAAAAGCTACGGCTTTCGCTATATACCACAGCTAGCCGTCTTATCCTAGTTTGCTTTGATTTAAAGAAGATGACGGAGCAGAAACTCTGAGGGGATTCAGCTTGAACGTTGAGAATAAAGCTTACATAAGCTTTACCTAACATAAGGATGACCTGTTTTACAAGGAAGGGCAGAAAGTCTGTCAAAATTGTAATCTGCTGTACTTTGGAATGTTATTCGTAGGACACACTTTGTATATGTGCATGATGTGCCCAGAAGACCAAGGTCGGCGTAATCAGAAGACCACTTGTGTTTCAGGGTATTTAAACAGAACTGGAATGAATTGATTTTCTTTTCTGCAGCCTTTTTTTTGTCTTTCCTCAGCAGGAAATGTGATTTAGACTTACCTACATTTTAAAGGTGATCTAACTTGCCTTTTTTCCTTTTTCTTTTTCTGCCATATCAAATTTTGTGTGAAGATGCCTTTCTCCCTTGCAGCACCCTGCATGCTGCTCACAGGCACTACACAGAGGTCTGGCCTTATGAGTGCCAGACCCGGGAGGCCCGCTTGGGCTTTGGCTGCGCTCCTGCTCGGCGCCGCCCTGCTGGTCGTCACCTCCACTTCCTCCTCCAGCGGAAAGAAGATGGCCCAGACAGTACTGGCTCACACTACAGCTGCCGCCACTGGCCCGGGGACCTGGTGTGCCGAGGAGGTCCTGGGTTTCCACAGCCTGACTAAGCTGTTGTCCAGAGAGGGTGTGGACATCTGGCTCTGCTCCCTGATGGGCTCCATTGCAGTGGGCCTCAGTGGGATATTCCCTCTTCTAGTGATCCCCATTGAGGCTGGTGCAGCTCTGAAAACTGAGGGTAAGACTCGACTTGCTAGTTTGCATCAGTCGTTAACACTAACGGATTGGTCGGTATAGCAAAGTGAACTGTTTAATTCGCTCTTGCGTGTGATAGTTATATCAGATGTGTTTGGGTTAATAATGAAGCAGTGAAGAGTTCTCCACGGCCTTATTTTGAGTAATTAAACTGAATTTCGTTCAGAAAATAAAGATCTCCTGCAGTTACTGAAGGATTCTCAGTAGATCATTCTCATAATTTTCACTGAAGGTATTATTGGACACTACTTATAACTATTCATTACATTTCCATTTTACATGGGTTAAAAATACACTTTCCAAGAATGTTTTCCATGTGACGTGAGGAGACTGTGTTTAAAATAACTAATCCATGGTTATTTTTTTTTTCTTGCAATTTGGCGATGCTTCAATTTAAAGGAATACAGTTCCTTCTGATATGACCGCATTAACAGCAGGCCTACATTATTTTCACATCTCTGTTAACCAGATTATTGTTGGATCATGTGACTCATTCATGATTCATGACTTGATTCATTAAAAAGCCCCTAGGACACTTGTCTGGAATGTTGGTGATTGGTCAGGATGCTTCAAAGACAGTGTTTTGCCAGACAACCTATTGGCATGTTTTAGCCTTCAGCATAAACATCATTGCAAACACTGGTATTGTATTGCCATAGCAATGATCAAATGATATACTGTGTTGCCCTAGTAGCTTTGTGGCATCTTTTATGAGGCACTCATATCTTCCCCTTGCTTCTTAGTTTTCACCACTGGGATACTGAGCTGGGTAAGTAATGAATTTGCGCTTAGACAACAGAAACCAGAGCCATGTATTGCTTATGAGAGCAGACGTGGATTTTTTGAAGCTAGTGAAATACTAGAGGCTTGCTCAACTAAACTCAAGTTAGGCTGGTGGAGAGCATCCTTAACTCGTGATTCTGATTTAATCTTGTATACGAAAGTTTGTAAATTTATAATGAGTTTTCATCATAAATCTATCATGATGTGAAACCCCGTGTTGAGTGTGGTAGCTTACTTTAAATTGTCAGTTTATTAGGTATAGCTTTTCTGGAGATGTATGAAGTCTTCCAGTTCAGTGTGAATTGACTGATGCTAAGTTGTCTTGTTCTCTACAAGACATCTTTTATGAATGACCTCATTTTTAAAAAGTGAGATGTCTGAGTGTGTTGAATATCTATAAATGCATACATTAGTTGTTCATGCTGTATTGCATAAAGAATATTTACTAGTACTTTTAAAGTGTAAACATAGCTCGCACCTATCCTTTTAGACAGAAGCAGCTGTCTCGGGGAAGAGACCAGTGAAGGTTTCTGTAAGAGTCTGCCAGCTGATTTAAGTCTACAGACAGGGAAGGTACATTCCAATTTTCAGTTGAATTTTAATTAGGGTTTTGCACATGTTGAGTGTGTTTTTCTAATAACGTGATGACTGTGTGTGTAGACTTCAGTCCTGGAACCACTAGTTCCACACCTGGTGGGTCTCTCCCAGATCTTTGATTGTGGTACAAGTTAGTAGAGTATTGGTGAAGAATTAGTGAAGCAAATGCTGTAGTAGCAACTGCACGTTTGATTTCTCAGGTATGTTCTGCAGAAGCCTCGTTGAGTGAATAGGCCTAGTGCTGTCTGGAAGGAGTGGTCTGTGGTAGTATCTTGAACCAGTAACGTTTGATGGGAGGAGATACAGAAATAGCTCACCAGTCTGGTTCCAGTGAGGAAATGGCATGAGTCAAGTGGAATATATACGTTTTCACCAGCAAAAGCAGACTTGGTGGAGAGGTTGGTTAGAGCACTAGCAATTAGCCTGCAGTAATTAGGGTGCACCCTGTTTCACAGGGTATAGAATCTGCCAAGTGTTTTTATAAGTTATTCCATTATTCCTCTGCCAGTACGAAACAGAATGTGGTATAACTAGCTGGAACGTTCTGTTGACCTGGAGATGGATGTAAGTATAAGCACATGACCTCTACCAAGTTGATTGATTTAAAGGTGCTGCCATATGGAAGCGCTCGCCGTCTCCTACATCCTGTGAAAGATCGTTAAAGGGCACGGGACCAAATCCCCCACCCCAATTTCAATGACACCATTTTGCCATATACAGATACACAGTGTCTTTGTAAAGTTGAAAATGTGTTTTTATCATTCTGTAAATATGAGATGCAGAAAAACAGCCTTTGTAAAGGCTCATTGTGTTTATTGTGCTTACTCTAAAGAGATAGGGTGCAGTCTCATATTGCAACACCCAGCAACTGATCCCATGTCTTTCCTCACTCAATAGAGCTGTCCTGTCTAAAAGGTGTGTTTTTGTATTGGTGCATAATGTTTGTGTGGAGCATTCCCTGGTTTACTATTATGGCTGCTAATGTCTGTTATGAGCGCTTTAACCAGCTCAAGTCTGCCACGGTGCTGAGCCAAATGCCTGACTCTGACTCGTGCTTCTCTCTTCAGCTGGATGTCAAAAGCTGAAGAAACTGCTGAGCTTTGCGATTGGCGGCCTCCTTGGTGACGTCTTCCTCCACCTCCTCCCTGAGGCCTGGGCTCATGTGTGTAACAGTGGTGAGAAATGCTCTTGTGTTTCCTGCTCACTCCTTTGTCGTCCTCTTTGACTATTTACCACTTCCAACCATGTCTAGTTCAGGCCTCCTTTCTTTCTGTGCATCTCTCTGCTTCAATCTGGTGTTTTATTTCCACCCACGGGCCGGGCTTTGAAACGTGACTCTTCATCCACCTGGACTCATTTCCCAGGGCCTCTTTGAACCTCTCCTTCACTTTTGTTGTGCCTTATTTGTAAAGTGTTGGGTACTAAAAGCCATGGCAACGCGATGCTCGACGTGGTCTGACTGGTGTTCAAGCAAAGATTTCCAGGCATGGTATTCCAGACATGGGGTTATAGTAAATGTTTATCTCCGATTACAAAGAACAAACATGTGCCAGACTGTTCAGCTCTGTGAATGTTGGTCAGACGGGTGGTACATGCCCTGCTGCATTTGAACTAGCCATTTGTCAGCTGTGCACGCGTCTGATCTCTGTGCTTCATCTCTCCATGCTTAGATGAGGGTCCAAAGCACTACCGCATGCAGGGCCTGTGGGTGGTCACGGGCCTCCTGGTATTTCTCCTGCTGGAGAAGATGTTTCCGGATGCAGAGGGCCCTGCTGAGGCTGGCTCTATGATCCGGGCAAACAGTGTGAGTCATCCCTTCCTCACTGAATCATTGTAAATCCAAATCTAGCACTGGATTCTGAAGTCATTCTTAGTTGATCTAGCAGCTTACGGAACATCCAGCACAGTCTACTCTTATGTAGAGGGGTGGGTGCAAACCTGTATGATCCTGACCTCAAGGCCTCTGACTTGAAAACCTGTTTGGGTGGAGTATCAGAAATGATGTAGGAGTTTGTATTTTTTTTGTTTGTGGCATTACCATCTGATGTACTACAACAGATATACCAGCACTGCCTAAGAAATATTCTTAGTTTGAATGTTTTTAGTTTGAAATGTAATGTAATTTAAAAATGTAATTTCTGTAATTTCTAACACTGTACTATTTTACCAGTATCCCTAATGTAGCATAACTGCCACCATCATGCTACAGTTACCTAGCACATATCACTACACTGACAGCAAAGCAAATATTATTGGCATTTCTCTGTGAAACATTGCATTGTGTGACCTCATGGTGGCGCCATCTCAGTACAGAGCGTATTATAATTTTCTCGCTCTCTCTCCTGAATAGCCTTTGCCAAATTATTGTGCCCACAAGGTATGTAAAGGGCAACGTTTAAGCTTATTTCAGTACTGTACAGTAGTGGGTCTTTTAATGGGTCTTTTCAGGTTAAATTTGAATAACATAATACTATCTGTCGAGAGGATAAAGCAATCAGAAGGCTGTAACCCTAAGTGTTTATTTTTATGTTAACAAAATGTGCCCGCTTCTCCTATTGACTGTGAAAACCCCAAGCAGGGAGGGATGTTGTAATTAACACTGCAGGTGTGATGGAGCTTCGTGTGGTTGCCCCATGTGCCTCCCTGGCCTGCTGCGGGGCGTGTGCAGGAATAAGAGCATTCATGTAGTAATCTCTCAACCCAGAAAAAGCTTCCCCGGCATTTAAAGGCTTCCGAGAGGTGCCTTTATAGCCGGGTGCTTTCAGGGCATTGCATCAGACCTGCCTCAATACTTGCTTTGATTTACATGTCCTGCAGGGCTCTGAGGATCATGCCAGCAGAAAACCTCAGAGGCGAGTCTGTTTGCGGCCGTCCTGCAGTCCTGCCGTCCCGTCCCGACGTGCTTGCGCTAGTGCCCAGCGCAGGCTGCGTGGTTTGAGTGGAGCTGTGATTGGAATGGCTGTGCTGGGCTATCTTCCCCCACCAGACGTGCAAGATGAAACACGTCGCCCTCCCATGTTTGTCCGCTCTGGTTAGCGCACGCTAACTCTCTGCCACGTACTTTTTTTTTCTTGTGTCTCTAGTGAGATGCTGTTTTTATTTTTTAATGTTAGATCTGGGTTGGGTGTCCGAGTCGAATTATTTAAATGTACGGCTGTGTTGCCCTGCATTGGAAATTATGCGTTCGTGTCTGGCTTCTTTGTCCCTTCTCTTGCAGGGCAGTCCTAATGAATGGATTATGTTTGATCATTTGTTAGATGAGCCTTTTCCCACTATTTGTGTTCTTTTATGCACCTGTATAAGAGGATCTTAAGTCATGCGCTGTTCTACTCCTGTGCGAGCTCTGGGAGGTAGATGGATTTCCTGGCCTAATTGTGTGAAGGTGGTTATAAATGGCTTCTAACAGGTAGCGCCTGCAGTCTGTGCACCAGTAGACAGACAGGCCACTGGAGTCAGTAGTGCAACTCTGGCAAAGCCAGTAGAACTACAGTGGAGAGGGATCATCTAATTTCACTCCTCAGTAGAACCACAGATTTCCATGGCTACAGGAGATCCCGCAGAGATTCACAGAATGTCATCAAGTGGCTCTCACCCTGGCATTGCAGATCATTCCAGATCACTCACCAGCAGTCAGGGACCTGTAGAAGTCGCGGTTGTCTCTTTCTTCGAGAACAGTGGATGGGCAAGAGCCATGAAGCACACAGCTGTAGCTTTCCTGCGTCACTATGGAAATGGTGGTTGTGAAGTTTCATTCGGGAGATGTTCACTGAACATGCAGGGCGTAATTGGCTCCGGCTTAACTGGCCTAGTAAAGTCTGTTTTATTTTCAAGACACATTTTGCCTTCAGCAGCTGGAAGTCAATCACAGATTATTTGGTGTGCTCATGACATGGCAGTGACGTCTCATGTTTGCCTTATTCTGCCCCAGATTTCAGCACTGTTTTTTGATGTTTAAGGCATGAGAGAATCGGATGTCTTCTAGGCTTTTTTGTTGTTGTTTGACATCGAATTTCATAAACCTGTCAGAAGAGCCTCTTCCTTGTGTTCTTCCTATATACAGACCCATTCCAAAAAATTTGAATATCATGGAAAAGTTGATTAATTTCCATAATTCCATTCAAAAAAGTTAGACCCACAAAAGGGCCTACATTTTAAATGATTAAGTATTTATTTGTTTATTTTTACATAATATAATAATGTGGGCTTCCAGCTCACAAAACCCACTGCAAAATACTGTGGAGAAATTAGTGAGACCTACTATTCATCTACTAAACTCAAAGCACAGAATTCCCCAGGTGTCATTAAATTACTTCAGTTTGGTTCTATTGTCTCAGTTCGGTTCAATATGGGGAAGACTGCAGACATAACAACTGGCCATAAGACCATCACTGATACCTCCATAGGATGGGTAAGCCACAAAAGTTCATAGCTAAGGAGGCTGGCTGTTCACAGAGTGCTGTGTCCAAGCACATCAACGGAAGGACAACATTTGACAGGAGAAGATGCACCAGCAAAAGAGATGACTGTGGGCTTCAGCGGATTATCACAAATAATCCACATTCAGATGCATTTGGGAGACGGTCTATGACTGTCTGGTTCCTCGGGTCAAGCCACTTCTGAACCTAAGCTAATGTAGGAAGCATCTCAACTGGGCCAAGAATGGAAGGGCTGGACTGTTGGCCAGTAGTCCAAGGTCCTCTTTTGCGATGAAAGTAAAGCGTGCCTTTCATTCGGGAATCAAGGTCCAAAAGTTTGGTGTAAGACTGGTGAATAACAGAACCCAAACTGCTTGAGGTCCAGTGTGAAATATCTACAGACTGTCATGATTTGGGGTGGAATGTCTGGTGCAGGTGTTGGCAAACACTTAAATCCAAGGTCACCGCAACAGTGTACCAGAATGTTTTAGAGGACTTCATGATTCCTTCTGCTGAGGATCTGTATGGAGATGCAGATTTCATCTTCCAGCAGGACCTGGCTCCTGCCGCATGAGTTATTCTCATGAGGGCCACCAGACCCAACAACAAAGCTGACCGCAAGCATCAAGTAAATCTGGGCTTCCATAACTCCCAGGCAATGCCACAGGCTGATTGCCTCAATGCCACGTTGCATCGAGGCAGTGATTTAAAGCGAAGGGATACCCAACCCGTGATGGCTTTGTTACCTTGAAAAAGTAATCCGATTTCGGATTACTGATTACTCCTTTAAAAAGTAACTTAGTTACGTTACTGATTACTTGATTTTAAAAGTAACATCATTAGATTACAAATTACTTTAGTAGTTACATTCAGCAGCAAAATAAGTTTTTCCAATACTCACTTTATTGGAAGAGCATTTTTTAACAGTAACAATGTATCTCCTGACATCACGTTTGTGTCACTGCGTGGTAGTATTTGTAAATGTAGTAATACAAGCAAACTATTCAGTCAGTACTTTAGCCAAAATTCCAGCACTTTTCAAACCTGGAACACAATACAACATTAAAATTTGTCAGGTAAATGTTCCTTCTCCTGTTTTTGATGGGTATTTCTTTACACTACCACATATCGTTACAGAGAACACTGCAAAGAATGGAGCAATTACTGACATCACTGTTTCCAACAAAGTTTTGAAGATTGATGTATTGTTTTGAAAGTACCATATTTTGATTGATTTGATGTGATCCTAATTTATTTTATTTCTACAATTCTCAAGTAGTTTAGGCTGATTTCTCCACAGTATTTGAATTATTTTTTAATTACGGTGTTGGGCTGTAAGCACAAGCTCCACTTGTGGACGTCTGGCTCTCATACCACCCTCATGGAGTCTGTTTCTGACAGTTTGAGCAGAAACATGGATATTGGTGGCCTTCTGGAAGTCATTTTGCAGGGCTCTGGCACTGCTCCTCCTGTTAGCGGTCCTGCCCTCCTACAGCCCCTTCTAGGTCTCCTGGAATATTGGCCTGTCTCCTGGTATCTGCTACATGCTCTGGACACTGTGCTGACAGTCACAGCAAACCTTCTTGCCACAGCTCGCATTGATGTGCCATATTGGATGAGCTGCACTACCTGAACAACTTCTGTGAGTTGTAGACACCGCCTCATGCTACCTCTATGGTGAGAGACAAAATGCAAAACATTTTCCAGAAAGGAACAGAAAAAGAAAAACAGAAAGAACAGAAAAAAGGTCTGTGGTCACCACCTGCAGAACCACTCCTTTATAGGGGTTGTCTTGCTAATTGCCTCTCATTTCTACCTGTTGTCTGTTCCATTTGCACAACAGCAGGTGAAATTGATTCACAATCAGTGTTGCTTCCTAACTGAACAGGTTGGTTCCATTGAAGTGTGGTTGACTTGGAGTTACATTGTGTTGAGTGTTCTCTTTATTTATTGAGCAGTGTACATATGTGTATGTATATTGGGATGCTTTACCCACAGTCTTGATGGACTTCCATGAGCACTTGAGTACTGCAGGTCATTGTGGAGGACCCAACACTGGGGCAGTTCCTCCACTGTCCCGCGGTGTTTTGGGTCATTGTCCTGTTGGATCGTTGGCCTTACCAAACGTAGACCACACATAATGGTGTGTTGCTGCAATTTGTGTTGCAATTTCATCTAAATCACAGATGGCTTTTCCAGCAAAGTGAACAGTCGCACCTCCTCCACAATGCTTCACAGTGGGCAATGCATATCTAGACATTGTCTGTTCATCTGCATCTAGATATGGCTGTTTCTGATCTGATATATATGGCAGTTGCATCAAAAATTCTCAAATTTGTACTCATCAGACCAAAGGGCATATTTCCATTATCCAGCCCAGTGGTCTTTGGCCCCAGCAGGACCCTTGTTCGTCTGCCTCTGTAGTCGTGTAGTTGTTGATTCTACCATTCAGACTTGATTCATGCAGTTTCCTGTCATGCGAATATTTCATGCTTAGAATTTTCTGCTCATAGAAGCATTCAGTTGGACTGCAGTATGAGGAGCTGTCAACTTCTGATTTCTGCGTCTGGTGACTCAAATTGTCCTGTTTCTCTAGAGGTTTCATCTAAAAGAAATTCCTCTTGATCTTTCTCACAGTCATCCACTACGGATCTCGGGTGTGACTGTGTCACGTCTTCACAAATAAATGGAATCTGCTCCAACAATAATTCTGACTCCAAGCCAAAGGCTGACCTCAGCTCTCTCCCTGGGACGGAGAAGATCAAGGTGAGTTGGGCCGTGTAGCTGATGGTGACTAATGGGGAGGAACTGCCAAGTGTGCAGTCAGGCAGCGTTTTTGGATGGAGCATTACCGTTTTCACACAGTGTGTGCAGAAAGCAGCACTCGCATTCTGTGAAGGAAAATTGCTCCAATTTCCCATGTCCGAAATAACTGAAATTGCAGTTAAAATATTCACTTTCATGTTTTACTGCAAATGAAAGTCTTTAAAGGTAGTTTAGCTAGTTAGGTAATGATGATTTGAAACAAATTATGTTGTGCATCTGTAGCACAGGCTTTGACTGCAACAGTTTCACCTGATGTGTGTTGGATGTACGAGTAACTGTGTAAAAATGTTTCTGCTTCTCCCCAGACGAGTGGCTATCTGAACCTTCTCGCCAACTGCATCGACAACTTCACCCACGGCCTCGCAGTCGCAGGGAGTTTCCTCGTCAGCAGGAAGGTAGGAGAGCTCCGACATTAGAGCCATGCTAGCACTCATTAGGACTAATTGGTACTTACCATGCACTGCTTGAATACATTGGGTCAACTAATTAAAAAGCCCCCCCCGTTCCACGATTAACAGTGCAGACATTGAGGGTTTGATCCTGGTTCAGCTGTGCCATGTGCCAGTGTTGCTCTAGACCACAGCTGGTTGGAGGGTGGATGGTGTATCCGTTGGTTGCTCCACCCTTGACCGTTCCTGCTGCATCACTAAAATCCACACCTTGCACTCAGTTGTCTGCAAGGTAGCACTGTTCACTCCAGTGCTCTAGTTTAGAAGCAGGCACTGGGAGCATTGACTTCACAGTCTGGGGGAGGCATATGTAGCTCTGGCCCTTCTAAATCGCTGATTATGTGAAACGGGCCTTTTAACTGGGAGTGGTTTGTGGCTCAGTTGAGAGAGTAATGTGGAAAAGTTTTGCCATACCAAGTCTCACGAATCCACTGAGCCGAGTATGAGAACTGTCCCTTCCTTTTCTCCCAGTTAAATATAGCCAGTCCCATATCCTCCATATCCTCGCCTATCTTTCAGTCTGGGAGGGCAAAATCTATCTCTCACCTCTAGAGTGAATGAAGCCATTACATCCTTTTTAACCTGCCTGTCACACAACACGTGAAGTGCCTCAGCGGGATGACAGGAGAATACCCTGTGGTACATCCTGTCATGTGACCACACACACACATTTGATTAGCTAGTATGTCCCCTCCCCTTATCCCCCCCCCCCAGTGGGAATGTGTTCAGTATTCTGGAACTCTGGCCAGTCGTACAGCTGGAACCTGATTGGCTGTAGCAGTTCTTAAGCTCTTCTATGCCAAGGTTATATAGGCTGCTGCCTTGTGAGGAGGGTGCAGGACAACAGCTTACGGGTTGAGTACACTTGCTCTGGACCTTAATTTTTATGCTTAGCTGTATTTCAGTGTTCAGCCCAAACCAGTTTAAACATGTATGCTGATTTCCTGCTGAAACTAAAACCAAATGCCTTTTTCGATCCTGTTGTAATGTAACATGGTGACCATATTGATGCTATAGAGACAGATGACCGTTTTCTTGATCAGAGTTTTAGTGCTTCTTACTGTTGTTTTTTTTTTATTATTATTATTATTTTTTAAGCATTTCTCTATGAAATGCACAAATTGGTAGAAATCCAGACATTATAGAAGGTAACTTATCTTGGGCAGTATTAGTTTCCAATGCATGCCATACCCTCTGTGCCATTACAGTCTGACGGTACATAACTGACTATTTCCTGTCATTGATTGTAGTAAAGGAGGCAGTGTACATATTAAACCATTCAAACTGGGCATTGTGAATGCTGAGCGTGTTTCTGTCAGGGGCCCTCTCGTTTGTCTTTGTAGGCGATTAGAGGAGCGGAGATTACTGTAAATGGGTGTGCTGTCTTGTACTGTGCAGTATTTATAGGACGGCTGTATGTTGGGTCCAGGTGGAGAAACATAAGGCTCTCAGCTTGTGGGCAGCAGGGGTTGAGCGGGTGGCCTCCACTCCATTTCCTCTCACTCCCGCTCCTGTGCTCGTGTGTTTCTTCTCCGCTCCTGTGCTGCTGGAGGCTCCTAATAATCTCACGTTGGGCCTTATCTGTCCCATCAGTACTTTATTTGTGAAATGAGCTGTGATTGGAGGGATGCGTTTCAAACAAGTGCTGCAGTTTCATCTGCTGATCGCCCAAGAGTACTGACATGCAGTCACAGACCTGTTAGAATGCCTAGACTCACATGTCATGATTGTAAATGTTTGCCATGTCTGCGAGTGCTGATGAGACAATCTTGCTGCATTGGCAGGTTGGGTTTTTGACCACCTTTGCAATCCTACTTCATGAGATCCCGCATGAGGTATGTCTGTCTCTCTCTCTCTCTCTCTCTCTCTCTCTGTGTCTGTTTGTCTCTGTCTCTCTCTCTCTCACCATCACTGTCTCTCTCTTTATATACTATTATATATGGAGAATTATATACTTGAATGGTAACAAATCTGAGTTGAGTGATTGAGTGAGAGACCTAGTTTGAATGTTGTTAACGCATGTAACTTCACAAAGCATTGACTTTGTTGTATGAGAGATGAATGTGTTTTTCTTTGCTTTCATTTGCATAGAAATGTCCTTGTAAGTATGTACAATGGCATTTGGACAGGTTCGGTTCAGAAGTATCATTTAAAAATGGTATGAATCTGTGTGGGCGTGTCTGTGTGGGCGTGTCTGTGTGTAAAGGTGGGAGATTTCGCTATTCTGCTGCGTGCAGGCTTTGATCGCTGGAGTGCGGCCCGCATGCAGTTGTCCACAGCTCTGGGCGGAGTACTGGGCGCATGTTTTGCTCTCTCCGCCCAATCACAGCAAGGGGCAGGTGAGTGACCACACCCACTAAACCAAAATTTGGATTACTTATTCATAATTATGCAATCCCTAATATGTTAATATATACATGTATACATTCCAAAATATATATTTGAAGCAGAAATTTGAACTCCTGTTCTGACAAATTTGGATCATGTAAAGCTCAGAAATCAGAACAAAGAAAGTGTTGACACAAATCCTCCAAATGTGTAGTTGTATGTGTCATCAGGTGTTGTGCTGAATTCATGCTTCCTAGCCAAATCTGCCCTCCCTCGTGCATCACAGTGTTCGCATTCCTGCATGCTGTCATTCGTGACTCTTGTTTTTAGGTAACCAGTAATATAGCTTTTACATACACGAACATATCATCTGGTATGGATGGTGAATTCATAACACCATTTAATATTGTGAAGATTTATTTTGTAAACATTTTTTCTTCTTCTCTAAACTAGATGCATACTTCCATGCATAAAATAATGTGTGTATCAACTGTGTAACTGTTGGTGTGACTTGCATTAGGGTTTTTTTTTTGTCTAATTATTTTGTGTAATTAAAGCACTTCTCACCCTGAAGGTAAAGGGGTTTCATTGCAGTCTATATTCATCATCATCATTTTCGCACTGACTATCTTATTTCTTCACATTAATGGTGTCCTGTAGCGTGCGGTTGTGCGGTTCTGGATTCATGGTCTTTGCTGATGATAAGGTGTATGCATGTGAGGGGAGTCTGATTTTGCTAAGGAGCAAACAAATTAGCACACCAACATCTGGAGAAGCAGTGAGCCTGTCTGTGTCTGTCATCATGTCAGCATGACCCAGGCGTCCCCTCACTGTTTCCTTCCTGTGTCTGTCTCTCTCTCCTCAAGAGAATGCAACAGCCTGGATCCTCCCCTTCAGCTCAGGGGGCTTCCTGTACATCGCCCTGGTCAACGTGGTGCCAGACCTTCTGGAGGAGACCAACCCCAGGTACGGGGCCTGATCAGACCCTCACTCCTCAATGAGCTCAAACAAAAAGAGATCTTTAGGACTGCCGAGAAGGCTGCCTCAAATACACAAACGTCACATAATGCTGTAAAAAACCGTAAGAAAGCAAGCGGCCGAGAAATGGCAGGTTTGAGAAGTTGTGGAGACCATCAGAGCAGTGTGTGTAACATCAGCATCTCTGATTCCTTCAGGCATTCACTGCTTCAGATCCTTTTGCTCTTCTGTGGTGTTGGAGTCATGGCCCTCCTTTCTGCCATAGCGGAGTAGGACTGAACAACAGACAGCGCACTCTTCAGGCCGGAGGACTGATGGACAATGCGCGCCACTATTTATGCTTTCAAGACTGAATTTAAGACTGACCTCAAAAGGATGAACTGACCATCAGAGGAGAAGTGTGTGTGTGTGTGTGTGTGTGTGTGTGTGTGTGTGTGTGTGTGTGTGTTTCTTTTTTTCTCTCTTATTTTGGTCCTGAAAGTGGGTACTATCAATGAACTGTAGGTGACTTTATGCACTACTTGAAATTGTGTATGTGGTGCCAAAAGTTCATCCAATCATTGTGTGTACTCATTTTACTCTTTTATCTAGCATTTATTAACGATCATTCTTGACAATTTACTACAGTGCTTAAATTATCGATCTCTTAGTCATTACAATAAGGAGAGATGTGGGAGGTCATGCAGTGAACTTAACCGATGACTGTTGGATCACTGGGCACATAAATGAACCAAAGTAGTAAATAAATAAATAATGTACAGAAACTGTTTGCCAGCAGGAGGTGCAGATAACATTGGTAAGCCGACAGTACTTGTGGAGATTTGGAATGAAATTCTCCGGCTCCTTTAAACATCTGTTGCCCACTGGTGCATGCAGCCGAGCCGCGTGAGCAGATATGCTGATTACGGTGGTACTTGGGATGCAGTGTCTGTACTGTCTGCACCGTCTGCTCTCATTAAATCTTACTAAAGTGCACGTAGTTTCCAGGAACATCCTCAAATGCTCACTGTACGACATCTGTTGAAGCCGTGTGCATACTGCCGCACACGTACACACGCTCATGTGCTCCACAAATTTAATCACAGGTATGCTGTATACATAAATTGTTAGTCCTCAACTTAACCAGCAACCATAACAGGTGTGTTAATATTTGTGTAATATTATCCATACTACTTTTAAATCGTTTGTCTTTAAAAGTTATGCTGCTTTTCCAGTGTTACATTTCAGTAAGGGTGTGTCATGTTTGGCATTGATCGTGCTCTGATCTCCACTATATCACTCCTGTTCAGTGTTACTCAGTGGATAAATACTGATGATCTATGCAGGTAATATTAGCTGCCAAATGCTTTAGAAAATTTGTTTCTGCCTTATTCCACATCACCACCTTTATTCTGTCTGTGTGTGTGTGTGTGTGTGTGTGTGTGTGTGTGTGTGTGTGTGTGTGTGGCCTTCCACTTTCTCAAGGTCTTGGTGCAGAGGGGTCATAGGTCACATTGAAGATGTTTCAGTGAGACCGATCACCACCTATTCCTTTTAAAGTTACAGAACACATAGCCTTTCATTTAAGCATGGATCCATGTTGTACAATCAAACCAGTATATGAAATGGGACAAGCCTGCACACTGTCCAATGCAATGTTACTGAACGTGTGCTCTGAAGATGGTGGGCATCAGGTCAAAGCATGCATGTGTAAATGTACATATGCCAAAAGAGAGCTATTTATTCTATAGGAAAGGTCCTGTGTAAAATGTCTAGATTTTAAATTTATGGAACACTCCCAACGTTATTGAAATGAGGGTTAAAATGTTTGTATTTTTACTTGATAATATACATTTTTCAAAATAACTTCCGTTTTCATTCTTGCATTCATTTTTGCATTTCTAAGTTTTATATCTTGCTGAACCCACAGAGCAATCAATCAATCAATCAATCAAATTTTATTTATATAGTGCTTTTTACAACAGTTGTTGTCACAAAGCAGCTTTACAAGTGCCGAGTCCTAGCCCCCAGTGAGCAAGCCAAAGGCGACAGTGGCAAGGAAAAACTCCCTAGTTTTTGCATGAGGAAGAAACCTTGAGAGGAACCAAGACTCAGGGGGGGAGCCCATCCTCCTCTGGCCGACACCGGTCACCATGACAACAACAACAATATAGACAGAATGTAAAAGATGCAATAATGTCCATTTAGACCGAAAAAGATGTAATAATGTCCATCATGGTGTAGGCATCCGGTTAGGCAGGAGGTGGCCGGCCAGGATGGATCGCTTGTCTCTCCTCATCTCATTATACCTCAAGCAGGCGGGCAGCCATGTGGAGAAATGAAACAGGGAAAATTAGCTCTGTATGAGGACATATACAGGACAGGTAAAATTATAAACATTTCTGGAGTGTGGCAGCAACTCCGGCACTAAGTTAAATTATTACAGCCTAGCTAAAAAAAAGGCAGAACCAGAAGGTAACATAGGCTTGGGGGCATTCTGAGACAATGGCATCCGTCCACTGCACTGTCAACAAACTTGAGTGACCACAAGCAGTGACAGGATGACAGCACCAGCACCCCAGTCTACCATAAAACCCTTCGTCTATGAACCCCTGGATCTGTACCTTTATCTAAGGGGGATATTAATTATCAAACGCTAGACTAAATAAGTGGGTTTTCAACCTAGATTTAAAGATTGTGACTGTGTCAGAGTCCCGGACACATTTAGGAAGATTATTCCAAAGCTGGGGGGCCTTATAAGAAAAGGCTCTCCCCCCTGCTGTTACCTTGTTAATTTGTGGAACTAATAACAGACCAGCACCCTGTGATCTTAGTTGACGTGGGGGTTCATAGTAGGAAATAAGTTCCTGGAGGTATTCAGGAGCAAGCCCGTGTAGTGCTTTATATGCTAATAATAGAATTTTAAAATCAATACGAAATTTAACTGGGAGCCAATGCAGGGCTGATAGGACTGGTCTAATATGCTGAAATTTTCTAGTTCTGGTCAGAACTCTAGCTGCGGCATTTTGAACTATTTGAAGTTTATTTAGATTCCTATTTGAACATCCTGACAGTAGTGAATTGCAGTAGTCTAGTCTAGAGCTAACAAAGGCGTGCACCAATTTTTCTGCATCATCCTGTGATAATGCATTTCTTAATTTGGCAATGTTGCGGAGATGTAGAAAAGCTATCCTAGTAGTATTATCTATATATTTATCAAATGATAGGTCGGAGTCGAGTATGACGCCTAGGTTTTTGGCTACTGTGCCAGGTGTAATGGGATAGTCTGCAAGATTAAGCATTAAATTTGGAATTTTCTGTCTTGCGGCCTTAGGGCCCACAAGGAGAACTTCTGTTTTGTCCTCATTTAATTGTAGGAAGTTTAGAGACATCCAGCATTTAATATCTCTTACACAGGCCTCAATTTTTCCTAAACTGAGTTTGTCATCGGGTTTGGCTGATATGTAAAGTTGAGTGTCATCCGCATAGCAGTGAAAATTGACACCATGTTTGTTTATAACTGTGCCCAATGGTAGCATATATAATGTAAATAATAGTGGTCCTAAGATGGAGCCTTGCGGGACCCCATATTTAACCATTGTACGTTTGGATGAAATATTATTGAGCTCTACAAACTGATAGCGATTTGTTAAGTAAGACTGAAACCATGAAAGGGCTGTGCCTGAGACTCCAACCCAGCGTTCTAACCTTTCTAGCAAGATCCTATGATCAATTGTGTCGAAAGCTGCACTAAGATCAAGAAGCACTAACAGTGATACATAGCCTTGATCTGATGCAAGGAGGAGATCATTTGTTACTTTAACTAATGCTGTTTCAGTACTGTGATGGGGCCTAAAACCAGATTGGAACTTTTCAAATGTGTTATTCCTATGCAGATATAGGCATAATTGCTGGGCAACAGCTTTTTCTATGATCTTAGATATAAATGATGTGTTTGAAATGGGTCTATAATTAGATAGCACAGTCGGATCAAGATTTGGTTTCTGGTTTTGGAGCAGAGAGCATGACTTAATACTCATACTAAAGTTACTTGCTTTTTACACATTATATATTCTTGCATTAAAGTGGCTTCTTAGACATCCGTCAAAACCACGCAGGGTTTGTGTTCCTGGCATGTACGTACCCAGAATTCCTTTCATGGTTGTTGCGTTACAGTCATCCTATGTTTCTCCCTGCCTGGGCCGGAGAGCTGGAGCGTGGCATCGATTGGGTCCACACCCTGTCCAACTTTGACACAGTCTGTTTGGTGAGGGATGGTTGGAGTAACTACTCCCCTGTGGGGTGCCTTCCTTTGTAAGCTGCCCTGGCGTGGCTTGCTGTGTATGGGGAAACTGGCTGCAACTTTCCTAGGCAGAGTGCACACTCACAAATGCTTGTCTAATTGCAGGCATTCAGTTCCAGCAGCAGAGTTAACTGCTCGCTGGTGTCTGAAATGATTGATTCCTAACTAGATCATCTCCTACGTTTGCTTCTGTGGCATGCTGCATTTGTAGAAGACCTTTTACATTGCTTGTTCCAAAACCTGCAAGCTGCATTCAATCATGATGTGTCTCATTTATGAATGAAGCCTGCCCAGCCTGTCTGATTCCCCCAAGAGATGTGATGTAAAAGGTGTGTGTGTGTGCGCACTCTGGTTAACGACTCATTTGCGCAGTGCAGTATACCAGGCATGGCACTGAGAAACACAAACAGAGTTGTTTAAATCACCCACTTAACTGGAACCACTTATTAGAGCTTTATGCAGAGCTCTGTTGCCACGAACAGTTTGTAAGACATCATCCAAGTCTGTCAATATCTGAACGCAGATCTGTTGTCTACCCAAGTTTAAGTGGGTGGACCGTTTCAAGCTAGCAGCGACACTGACGCATGTAAAAAATCCCTCTAGCGACAATTCTGACTGGCGTAGCAACACAACGGCTGCTACCGTTCCACTACTCCCGTGTCACTGTTGTGTCTGGGATGGTCTGCCACCCAAATAGCATCTGGTCCACAGTGGTCTTGTGGTCAGGAACAGACCAGTAGGGGGTGGCTGCTGAATCTGAGTATGGCAACCCACTACAGTCTGTAGCTACACTTCTTTAAATGCATATATAATGCAGTGGCACCTTTTTAATCAGTAGGTTTAAGGTGTAAGGTTTACACTTAAGTAACGTGTAATCAGTGATGTTGCTTCCATGGAAGTTGTATGTGCCATTTCACTGCATTTTGTATTTGGGCTGTGCATCTTTAATGTCCTATATATATACTAGTGTGTGTGTGTGTGTGTGTGTGTGTGTGTGTGTGTGTGTGTGTGTGTGTGTGTGTGTGTGTGTGTGTGTGTGTGTGTGTGTGTGTGTGTGTGTGTGTGTGTGTGTGTGTGTGTGTGTGTTTGGGGAGCAGTCGGGGTTAGGTACCTTGCTCAAGGGCACCTCAGTCATGGCCTCAGGTCTGGGAATCAAAACCACGACCCTCCGGTCACAAGAACAGTTCACTACCACCAGACCATGACTGCCCCCATATTGTCCTTGCTGTTGAATTGATTGCTTTGGGTTTATGTAACTGAAGCATGTAGTGTGTGGTTACCTCAGAATGAGTTAGTAATTAGGGTGGCTGGAATTTAGTGGGACTGTTGGGTAGCTGTCATATAGTTTTGCCCTTCTCGGCCACCGTAGCATGGGCAGAAGAAGATAATGTCATGGGACCAAAGGTGTAGACTAAAATTGGCTAATAACATGAAGGCGTCTGCAAGCAGCTGCATCATGTAATTGTAGTTCATATTGCCCGTCATCCAGTACTTTGTATGTTAGAGTCTCTGGTGCCTTTACGAATAGTGAAATTGGCTGCTTCACAGTATACAATATATTGCAGTGGAAATGAGTATTTCATTATTCTACAGTTCAAGCGCTAGCACGACACACATTTGATTAGATGCTGTTATATTTATTGCTTTTGGGAACATTTCAAACGACTGATCATCCTGTTCGTAGGCGTGCCCCCCGCTGCGTCCTCGGCGGGCGGCTGACTGAGAATTTCCCTTGAGCAGCTGAACATCTTGAGATTCTCCTCTTATGGTAGTAATACCAGGGCGAGAATCTCTAATAAAGGCAATATGATTTAAATGAACGATTCCTGTCCTGACCCTATTTTTATTGTGACCTTTCACTTGATATAGTTCTGGTTCTATTTAATTCCTTTCCCCAAGAGAAGGAAAATATCATGGAAAGAAAACACATTTGTTTACAAACGTACCTGTGAGTTGTGATGAACAACTCTGAGAAATCGCAACTTCTCACTGTTTAGTAAAGCTACTACGCAACTGGACTTTGAACTTTACAGCAAAAGTGAGTCACTTCGCATATTGCCGCCGAAGCTGTTTAATCTACTGTATCTCGCCTGGTGATATATGTGCTAGTGCGTTAAGGTTTAGCGTTGCCGTTCACGTGTGTAGGTATCGTAATCAAACGGGCCAGTATCAATACCCTAGTTCTTTTTCTTGAGGCATTTGATTAGTTGCTCCTTTGCCCTCTGAAGCCCAAGAGGAGAGAGAGAGAATTACACCATTCAACTGTTTCTCCGGACTGCTCACATCGGCTCCGCTCTCCTCGCTCTCCTCTTCCAAAAAAATAATAAAACTCAGTACGATCGGTGAGGGAGAAACGTATCTGACGGGGCTCTCCACGGCAGCAGAACACCCTCAGTACCGGGCGGTACTTTGCGTCCGTCATGTCGGCGTCAGAGAGGTGCGAGAGGCTCTGAGTGTCTGTTTTTGTTTTGCTACCTCTCACCACGGAGCGACCGTGCGCCTCTCTGGGCTACCCATCGAACGGAGAAGATGGCCGCCATTAAGATTTTAACCAGCACGGGGCTTTTCTTGGCGTTCTGTTCGCTGTGTTTACTGGCAACGGCTATCTGCACAGACTACTGGTACGAGACGGATGCCCGTCGGCACCGGGAGCGCTGTAAGAACTACGCCAACAACCGCAACGACCCTGGCTACATTTACATCTCAAATCACAACCTGCCCCTCCAGATGCCTCCAAATGGCATTGAAACGAAAGCGGGGCCAGTTGTGGGACCACTACCTCGTGAAAGGCGGCACCTTGTTGCCGCTGCATCCTCCATGGAGTCTCACTGTAGCCGTCAGTACAATTCCACCATCTCCGGATTATGGCGAAAGTGCCTCCGTGATGGCTTTGACCTGGAGACGGATGATCTTATATACAAAGGTGAGGGTTCGTGTCGCTTCCATTCGATGCACACACCGCTACATATATTCGGGTCACAGTTTGTAAATCCTCTTGTCAATAAGGAGGATGTAATATTAAACAAATGTATTAAACGTGTAGCAGTGGACCAATTTTTCTCCATTTGGAAATGGCCTACAGCTCTGCTTCTGCCACCATCAGGTCCTGATGAACATCATGCTCAATTAAATCGGTAAACAATAGTTATGCTCAACTTGGCACTAGTTCATGTTTAATTCGTTTGACATTTGTTGGCAGTTGGACCCGTAACTCGGTCGCTGGCCGTGGTGCTGATTCTGCTCAAGTACTCGGCGCAGTATGAGATCAAGTGCAATCTCACGCCTTTCGATTGTGTTGAGCGTATTTGCATATGTAAGAAATGCAGCCGTGAGATAATAAGTTATAATGGGTTAATAGCTCACACGTCTCTGCGGGGAAGAGAAAGCGGAACAAAATTAATTATTTATAAACACACAGGGACGAGGAAGGCCTAACAGAAAAATCACGGCGAACCGTCAAGCGTGAAGAAACACGCTACAATGAAGCCTCATGCAATATATTTTCATATATGCGCCTCAGCAAAACTTGCAAGCTATACGTAGAACATAATCGTTCAAGGAAGTTGAGGACAACAGAGAACCTTTTCCGAGACAACAAAGACAACGGGCATCACAAAAATATGAACGGTTTCTTTCCTTAACTCAGAAATGCAATGCATCGGAGTCTCATAAGAGAAGTAACAGTTTCCACTTGATCATTAAAACCTTTATTTGCATTTCGCCTATTCATAGACGTACGTATTTCGCCGCCTTCCTACTACGGTCCACATAAAGCTTCAAGCCACTCTGTTTTTTTTTAGATTCAATGCTGGCAGCAGTTCCATTCTGTCCTTGCTGTAAGGCGCGTGTTGCTCACGTGACTGTATCGCCATCAATAATTTGTTCTTTGGATTCCCCCAGTGTCTGTAGGTGGCTGTATAGATTGCCCTAAATACAGAAACTGTGATGAAGTGCACTACCAGTTCAACTTGAAAGAGACAAAGGCCAGGATTACGCCTCTCGCTGATTTATCGCCAACAATTCATCTGTCTGTCTCACTTGAGCTACAATGGTAGACATGGTGGTGTGTGTGGGGGAGGGGGCGACGAGACTAGTGGCATGTTCTAAACGGATTAAATCACGTCCGTGTTCTGTTATCAAGGGGTTGAAAGGCTTTGAGCCGATTTCAAAGACCTACTGACATTTGTTGATCTTTTAAGTCTATAGTAACTATAATTTTTTTTGTGTGTGTGGAGACTAGAAGAAAGTTTTGAGAATTTCTGAAGATAATTTCTGGTATATGCAAATCGATATTTGGCAGAGGTTTAACATTTTGGCTATGGGGATAATCCTCTCAACCAGGGCATTGTTATAGTATTGTGAAGCAATACATGCTGTGCTGGAATCATGTTTCACACAGGGGCTCTTGTAAAAGTATTTTCAGGTATATCACTTTAATAATTGATTGTAAAATGCTCATTCCCACCTTCCGTCTTGCAGCACTGTATGGCAGCTGTGTCTCTAGCCCACTGGTCAACTTCTGACCCTGACCTAGTCCTGATGATGCAAGCCAAACCGTTGCCTAGCAGCCTGCATGTACGCAGCAGTTGCCGTGGGTGTGCTGATGCTGTGCTTCCATGCGCAGGACTCGCCAGTGGCCATGGTGATGAGAAGCAGCCCAGCACTGATGGAGAGTCCTCTGCTTTAGAACTGATCAGGTGTCAGTCCTTAGAACGTGCTTAGAATCTTCATGCATGTCACATTCCACGCGGTGAATATGCATCTTGAACACCGATGTTCTTGTCTCAGTTTAGTCATACTTAAAAAAATTATTGTGGTTCAATAATTATACAAATAAAACTTCCAGAAGTTTTTTTTTTGTGGCTTGCACTGAAGCTTCCTCCTCCTAGATCCGCTGTTCTAGAACTGTTCTAGATCTGTGTAGTAAAAGTAAAACAGTGCAGTGTTGTGACTCTCCAGAACACTATTCAGTTGCGTCAGTACAATTGCTAACACTGTCTTTTCAATAAATAGATAGTCTCCATAGGAACTAGACTGTGGTGATTGATTGCTCTGTCGTGCAGAGCTGACTCGTGGCTGAGGATCGCTTCCTGTAATGCATGATGGTGGCTAATTGGAGCGATTTTCTCACTCACGTGCTTGCTTTAGCATAATTAGAGGCTGATCTGTGAGAATGACGCTCAGATCCCCTACATCACAGCTGGCTTGGCTGAGATTCTGTCTCTACAACAGTGTCCACAGAGCCAAGCAGATACTTCTCTGTGTTCTGTTTAACTTCATCACTTTGTCTGTATTTGGTAATCTGATTCCTGCCTGACACAACCTCCAGTGTCACAATAACTATTTCAAGTTTGACCAATTTGAGTCAGAGCACAAAGACGTAATTAAGAGTTGGTTGTGTTTATTTGGAAAACCCAAACCCTGTTTTACTCTAATATAGAGGTCTGAACCTCGTGGAAAAGCTGTCTCCATGTCTCCACAGACTATACGTCATTATTCTGTGTCCCACTTTTGTCCCACCTTGGGCCCGTTACACCACCCCCTGCAGGTCTGATCCAGCGCTGCAGTCCAGTGATGTACCACTACAGTTCGTCCATCCTGCCCAAGAACATGCCGGTCAACATCACCAAGACCATCCGGCAGGATGAGTGGCACGCCCTCCGTAAGTCATGACCCACTCCACCAGGGTTGCCAACTCTCACGCATTGAGCGTGAGACACACGCATTTGACCGTTTTCACACGCTCTCACGCCACACTTCCGATATCTCACGCCGAAAAAAATATCCAGTTTATTTACCTCAGATCCACATATATGATTCAATACGTTAGTAGTTCGCTAGCCCTGGCGCCATCCACCGGCGATATAACACTGAATCTGTGTCCATTTTACGTTCGCCCCCCCCAACAAAATACACTCGCCACCGGCTCCAGGTTAAAATCTCACTCCAAGCGAACGTCAAAAGTTGGCAACCCTGCTCCACAGTCCCTCGTGCTCTCCCCAGTATCTCCTGCATGGTCCTCGCTTCAGCCCCAGCTGCAATGCTTAGGTCTTTCTGCAAGGATATATAGCCACCTTGTGTAAACACCACCACCATGACTACACCCTATTACAAAGACAGAGCCTGCCGATATTTAAACAGATGCTCTGTTGAATATATTTAGTGACCACCCGTCAGGTATAAACATAGGCTAGGGTAAATCTCCAAGACGGCGAAACGCGGTGCGGCGTAAACCCGTGAGCCGTACGTCCGACGCTTTGGTGGCGGCACGTCGGCAGTCACGGCGGGAGACGTTTGCTGTGTGCAGATCTACGCAGGATGACGGCAGGCTTCGTGGGCATGGCTCTCTCCATCATCCTGTTCGGGTGGGTCGTCGGCGTGCTGGGCTGCTGCCAGCAGCATGATCTCATGCAGTATGTAGCAGGACTCCTCTTCCTCATGGGAGGTGAGCGCTCGCACGTCCGTGTCGGAGGCCGTAGTGGATGTTAACGGTGTGTGTTTGTAACGTTTGGATTGAATGAGAGATGCTGAATGTTTAGTTTTCTTTATTTCATTGTCAGATTATCTGTGTGGTGCCACGAGTGAGTGAAGCGACTGTCTTTAGACGCTATTATGCTCTGGTACCATTTAAATCATAATGCTATGACTGCAGCACCATCTAGTGGTGACTTCACTGATTAGTGCCGCTTTCCTAGCCTGATCGTTGGTTTGATGCGCTGGTTTGCTGTGGCACTATCCTGAGATCAGTGCAGATAAACAGTCTGACGTTTTCTTTGTGTTTGTGCACACTAGGAACATGCTGTATCATCTCTCTGTGCACGTGCGTGGCGGGAATCAACTTTGAGCTGTCCCGCTACCCGCGCTACCTGTACGGCCTCCCGGAGGACATCAGCCACGGCTACGGCTGGTCCATGTTCTGTGCGTGGGGCGGCCTGGGCCTCACGCTGTTGGCCGGCTTCCTGTGCACGCTGGCGCCCTCGCTCAGCGGCCCATCGAGCCGCACCGCTGTCCACAAGCCCCGGCACGAGAATGGGACCGTGTGAGCGGAGAGGTGCCGGGCTGGGCCTGGGGGGTGGGTGGGGGTGGGGGTTAAGGGAGGTTAGAGGGTGATGGTGGTGGGGGTGGGTGGAGAGGACTCCGCAGCCTCAGCCTGGCCTGTTCATGGCCACCCCAGCACCATCCGGCCTGTCCTCCATCACGGTGGTGGCAGGACAGGAGGCCCGGCTGCCTGGAGCTTCTCAGCAAGCGTTCTGAGGGTGACGGTCATGCACAGCTGCACGCCACGAGTCCAGATGGACGTTCTAGGACCGAAGATCACCATCCTGCAGAACACGACCAAACACACAACTTGTGCAGCTTCAGCACAGCGACTGGAGAAAAGCCACACACACATGTACACATGCACACACACACACACACACCCACACCATGCAGGCTAAACATCACTACCATCCTGCTCCTGTCCACTAGGAGGCCACACTGAGCCATCCACGACAATCTAATCCTCCCCAGTGTTTGTCCCCCTCTCACACACATAAAGACTAGGACAGGACTTGACCGGTTCTTACTTTCCTTTCATGGATTCATTTTAAAATGGTGCTCTCTTTTTGCAATATCACTGCACACACAGTCACACATACATTCTCTCTCTCTCTCTCTCTCTCTCTCTCTCTCGCTCTCTCTCTCTCTCTCTCTCTCTCTCTCTCTCTCTCTCTCTCTTTGTCTCTCTTTGTCTCTCTTTCTCTAAGAAGCCTTGGGAAATATCACTCAAGAACCAACTAGCATGGGCAACCACCCAGCCAGAAGCCATGTTTTTTTCTTCAGATGACTGGGTCTGTATTGCATATTTTGTGCATTTGGTAGACATTTAAAGGCTTTAAGGACTTGAGCAGGATATGTCCCAATGCCCAGCTCCCAGCAGGTCACAGCATGACTGGACACATCAGCCTGAACTGCACCAGTGCTAAAGACCCAGCCAGGCTGTGCCCGGAGCCAGAGGAAGAGGACGGCAACCCTCAGTCCATGAGGAAGGGCGAGCAGGACAGAGAGATGGAGAAAGCATCAGCTCAACGGCTTCCATGAGCAAACTCCCTGTGGCCTGTGTGTCTGTACAGTTCCATTTTGTGTGTGTGCATATTTGAGGCTTGTTTGTATGGAATGGTGCTTGGGTAAAGAACTGAGTCTCTTTTTAAAATTCTATATGCTGTTGATTGTGGATGGCATGAATCTTTGCTATTTTTCAGGATTTAGAAATGATTTTGTCCAAGAAGGCACACAGTAGGATTAAGTGGATTTCTTGAGCATTAGTTCTAGTAGAAGCGAACTGCTATTGTTACCCCATGATGGATTTTTGTTTTTAGATTTGTGAAAACAGAAAAACAAGTATTGAAGTCTGGTGGGTGTCGGTTGGAGCTCTGAAGTCTTGCACACCGATATAGAAAATTTTAATAGTCAGTCATGTAGAGTGCCAGTGTTCAGTTACTGGATGCTTTTGGGCAGCAGATGTAAAAAAAAAAGTGTCCCATTGATTTAGTAAGGATACATGTTGTATAGTGACATGTAAAGTACTGTAAAGTTTACATTGCCCAGACTTCTCCTCGGGCGCAGTTGTCCTGCAGTGAATATGCTGCCCTCGTGAGCAGCTGACCACAGCTCAGGGAGCTTGACTGCCTTCTCGGGGAGACATGCGCAGGATGGGATGCTTTTGATTATGTGACAAGGTTGATCGCATCCCAGTTCTGGAAGGTCCATACCAGTTTTCTTTCAACTGAGTGCATCAACACTCACTTAACCATTGACGCAAACAGGCAATGCAACTACAGTTTGTGAATAAAATGTTTTAATAGGGTCTCTGAGAAAGCACAGTTGTTTTTTATTGGCTACTGAAGTCTGAGAAGTGCTTACCAAATGAACAGGGGTCACAAGGTATTTCCTCATCCAGCACAATCTGTGAGCATGCTTTCAGAATGAGGTGCAATTGTGAGAGTGCGCCTGCTGTCGCAGGGTAACATGGCAGACGAGTGTGTGAGCTGTAGTGGGGATAATATGGATAATATGTCCAAGAAACGCATCAACCCCAGACCATTAGGAAATGAGCTAACTGGCCATCGACTAGGAGCAATTGGCTACCAGTTTGGCTACAGCATTGACAAGATGCAGGATGAAGGGATAAATGAAGTGGGGGGAGGGGGAGGGGGGGTGCACAAGTTGTGTTTGCCAAAAGACCAAGCAGCTCAAGGAAATATTTCAACTGTCTTGTATGAACTTGGATACATTTGTATATAACCACCATTTTTTCAGCAGTTGAAGTAGCACCATTTTAATTTTGTATGAACTGTTTTTAATGGGTAATTTGACGAAACAGATAAGAAAAACAGGAATTACTGTCTCGCATGACATTATGATGGTTAATTTATTTCAATGTATTAAGAGACTGGTGTCCATTTTTTAAAATATGGTTTTTATTTTAAGGAAATAAACTGTTAACATTTAATACTTTGCGTTTGCTTATATTTATTTGAATCAATAAAAACTTTTTCTCTTTAGGATACAAATTTAAAAACAAAAAATTCTGTAGTTAAATATTGGGAGGACACAATCTTAAAACTCAGCATAATTTTACAAAAAATTATGCTTTATATAATACATAGATAAAAATTAGATTTTTTTTTCATCTCAATTATCCAATGTACTCTCAACTGAGGCTGAGTGTACTGTACATCCTACATACTGTATATCTTATCACATGGCGCCACCTTGTGGACGAAAATTACTTTTACACTTGGGCACAGATTAATTTGCAAGATTAAAATCATATGTTCCCACAAAGCATGAGCAAACTGATACAATTTCAGCTTAAATTTAAACATTGAGTATCTGGACATCCTGCCTTATGTCTTGCATAAACGATTTAGGTTAAATAGAATATAAATGCTAAAGAATCTTCAAAAAATATATTCCTTATTAAAAAATATTTTTAAAAAACAGTAATTCAAAGCAAAGAAAAGTACAAAAAGCTGACGCCTCTCTCAAGCCACCTGGGCCAACTCAAACCATGCATCCCCCACCCTACACCCAAAAACACGTTCAGTCAAATCCTGACACACACAATACAACAGAGACAACATCACGTGCATTACAAACACCACATGATGCGTCACTGCTCCTGACATCTGTCATCTCCTTCGCCTAACAAGGCTGCTAGGACATCTGTTTTTTGAGGCGGGAGGGCGTGCCCACCACCAGGTAACCGTCCCGCGAGAGCTCTCTGGGATTGGCCGACCTGCCGTCGGACCTGCGGGGCTTGGGGCTCGTCCTGCAAGGGTCGTGCTTCAGCAGGTAGGTGCCAAAGGCCTCCCAGCCGCCGCCAACACGCACCATGACATTCTTGTCATTCAGCATCTGCAGGAGAGGCAGAGAGGTGAGCGCACCTGGACAATAGAAACGTTTAGAAAATGGCACCGAAGTAGCAAAGAAACAGCAGGTTTACCAGCATCATGACCCAAGGAAGAGGGATGCCAGGTCCATTGAAAAGCCCCCTGCATGTCTTATACACACTCATATTTTCAGTACCTTCGGCAAATGTAGGAGACTGATTTGTGTTCAAACCCCGTGCCATACAAAATAATCCATTTGGCATTTTGTCAAGAATAATCTCCATACCTAGCAAGACCCCTTCTTTGGGAAAGACCCCCCCAACCCACCCCCACCCCCAACCTCCCACCCCTTTCTGATTAAATATTGAAAGCCTGCATATCATTGTGCTCCCATGAAAATGAAAAGCGAATGAGAATGATTTTAGAGAGAGAGAGAGAGAGAGAGAGAGAGAGACTGTGCTGTCAAAATCTCATTAAGTCTAATGAAACACTGCCTCGTGGCACCAGCTGAGCGCTGGCTTATAACTAATCCACACACACCCAAACACACACACACACACACACACACACACACACACATGTATGCACTTGAGCTCCTTTTTGTCCAATGCACACCTACGACGCACAGACCTAACCCTAACACCCTCTGGAATAGTGTGGATCCAGCACTACCATGGCAACAGCGGCACAACCAAAATAAATAAATAAAAAAAGAGTGTGAGAGAGACAGAGAAAAAGACGGATTAAAAAGAACAAAAAGAGGGAAAGAGAGAAGCAGAAGGGGTCATTTCTCTGGAGACAGCGTACTCCCTGGGGCTTTCACACCCACATGTCCCCTCTTTCTGCCCCCCTGCCACCCCTCTTGGCTGTAACCCCCTCATTAGAGAGCTGTTCCAATGCTGGTATTACAAGCAGATTTATTGGGGATAGCCCTCCCTCTTTAAGTCCCACTAACCTGCCTCGCATCCTAATAGACAGATTCACAGACACGCACACACACGCGCGCACACACACACACACACACACAGCACGTTCCATGCCTGCTAGTGTGTGCTGTGTGTCTCAGCTGTCTCAAGCTTGATTAAAATGTTGGTGCTGTCAAAGTTCTCAAGATTTAGATTAAATAAATAGATTTTTTTTAAGCTAGAAAATTGGAGCAGACTCCATGAATATCTGTCAATCTCCTAGACTGGTATAAAAAAAAACATGCATGTTTTAAATTTGTTTATATGTACAATGGTTTATAACACATCTCAATACTTATATTTTATACTTTCTTTTGTAAAGCTTCTTCCATTTCTTTATAAGTGGCTTGCATGTGTTCTCCGTGGGAATCAAAGTCACGGCCTTGGCCCTTTTTGATAGCTTGTAGGCCCTATTACTTTCTCTAGCAGGTGAATTACAGCTTCACATTTTCGATTTTAAAGATTGCAGATTCAGACTCAACGATGCAGAGTCTGTTTTGTTAGATCAGGAGAGACACTAATAATTCGCAATTGATTTTTAATGGATTTTATTTATTGTCCCTCTGTTCCGGCGTCCACCCGCTAGATGACTGTAGAGCGGTGCATTCACAACAGCTCCCCACACAAGTTTTTGAATTAAATGTGTCGGTTCATACCGCAGCCACTAGATGTCAGAGAATATTCACTTTATTCGACGCCACGACGAGGCTGAGAAGAAAATCTTCCACAAGATACTACAGTGCGTGCAGGCTGGTAGAGATGTTCTAATAGAGGAAAAAGACCGCTCCGCCTCCGATTCTATTTTTGCATAGCAAATCAATTTGCAGGAATGCGGTCAAAGCACAGCTGAATGCACAAACTGCCTATAACTACACCCTATGACGGAAGTCATGCTTAAATGGAAAATTAATTCAAGTACAAAGACTCCTTAACCAGGAACATAAAGCAAAAACGACGAGAATGCATACAGGCAAAAGCCTGCATGTTTGTTGTTGTTTTGTTTTTTGTTTTTTTTTTTGGCTTACCTCACCACCTCTGTAATGATTAAAGAGATCCAGCTACAAGATAATCTGAAGAGCACGCTGTAGATGGCATCTCCAGTACAGAGACCACTTAGCCTTGTTCATCTATGTGGAGGGGTTTAATGGAGATATAAGTTAAGATTTAAGTGTGATTCCACTGTGTGAATGATTCACTGTAGTTCCAATAATGTCACATTTCCCTAATCACAATCAACTGATTTAGAAACAGCACTCTCCAATTCCCCAGGAAACAGCTATTGTGACGATCTAATGGACACACATTATGTCTTTCTGTTTTCAAATCATAAAAGCCATCTCACACACATTTCTATTGAGGCGATGTGAAGACTTTAAAAGCTCTCTTACAGAGCCTCTTGCATGAATGCTACTGCACACCTCCCCCACTCCCCCCTGTCTGCACCTCCTGCTAATTGGGCCGGGCCTTTGTTCCACAGCGGACAGCACTGGAGCCCTGGCCGACTCGTCTGATTGAAAAATCACAGAGTGACGGGAAGAGCCAGGCAGTGTCGCCACTGCTGTTTAACAAGCTTCCATGACTTATCACGCTGCTAATGAGTTCAACACTGAAATCAATACATTCAACAGCAGCAGCACCACTGCCCTGCCCTCCCCCTCCCATTTTACAGCCTGGCACTAACCTAAATTCCTCCTTCCGAGTCATTCGTGGGACGTGTCGTTCCCTAAAGGCAAGAAAGTCATTAACAGTTTAGGACCTTCGAGAGGTAGAGCCGTTTTCTACACTGACCGGCCATGGCTGGGGATGTGTCAGGAACATTCTCACAAAAACGACGAGTGGAAAAGCAGAGAGATGTTCTCACTGGCGGGGAAAAAAAACCTTCCAATTCGGCGATGACAGGATGATGTTAATATGCGCTGTGAAATATGTATATTTGAGGTTATGATTACTTTTCCCGTCTCAGGTTGCAAATGTAGCACTGATGAGTGTATGTACACGGTCAGGGCATATGGAGCAGGAGAGGGAGAGAGAAGAGCATGTTGCCTTTTAGCCTTGCTGGCCTACAGGAGGCCCTACAGGCGTCTCAGGGCCAGGAAGGTGAGCAGAGAGCTGCTAAGGCTGCCTCCTTCTGTGCCGCTCTGTCAGGGGCCTCCCAGGGGGCCCAGTGTACGGCTTTGTTTCGTTTTACGCTGCGTTCCACAACGGGCGTCATTTCCACGCAGAAGAGAAAGAACGGAAATTCTGACTAGCACGAACAAGAAGATCCTTCAAAGTAAAAATGTGAACAGGCTTGTCTAATTACCCAAAAAGAAATACAGGAGATGAGTCCATTCCAACGAGGTAAAAGAAAAACAAAACCAGAAAAGAAGGGCTTACTTCATGGAGCCTCAGATTAACGAGGAATTACATGGTTGCTGGGCAACAATCCACAAGTGTCTATCACCCCATATATTAGGCCAAGTCCAAACTTCATCTCCTAATTTGGATGCAAATTGTAAACTTCATGTAGTAGTTTTTATAACTATATGTTTTATGTGTAGCCAGCATGAATTCATGTTGTCTGTTCTTTTCACCGGTTAACGACAATAATGATGATAAATGAATCAGGTGGTGCCGTATGCGAGACAACAGGACGTCCAGCCGCCGAGGGCGAGACGTCACTCCTGCCAGACAGCTTCACCTATTGATCACTGATGCTGTAGCAGATAGGGAGAGTTAAACAAGAGGCTTTCAATATGTGTAATTGGGCATGTGATGGTTTTGAGCAGGTCCCCAATCAGCAAAAGTGACAATGCTTTGAAGTGTTCTGCCCAGGTTCTGCTTTGAAGTGGCTTTGGTGTTTGTGTTGAGCGAGGAGTGAACAACAAGAATGAAGGTTTTGATGTCGGGGATTACTTCACTTCTGTTTGCACATGGCTGTGCCTGCCTTAAAGAGCATCATGCCAGAATAAAATGTTCTCTTTGCTCGCCATATCAGGTCAAAGGTTATTTCTTCCTCATATGCTCTTACGTAAATGTCTGCATCCTGTGGCCTCTGCGACAAAGTTCATTGAAGAGAGCTCATCGTCTGATCTTATCTCTTTCTTTGCCAGTAGGAATCTTTTTCTCCCCCCTCCCATTCACAAGGTGCAAACCTTTTCTTCATGTTGCCCAGCAACCCAAGCTCCCATGAGTCTTTGCTTTTGAATGAGTTCCACACGCTCACAGAAGCCAAAGCTACAGAATATACTAAGCACACGTAGAACTGAGTAATATGTCAAAGAGAGCAATGTTGTTCCAGACAGCTTTATGTCTCATACACATTCACCATGTAAGAAGTGCAAAGGCTGGACACGGGTTAGCAGTATTTGTTAGGAATAAGAAAAACCTTAAAAAAAAAAGGCTTTCTGTTCAGAACATGAATTGACTTTGAGCAGAGTTCTGCTGTGATCTGTGCACAGTAGTGGTGAAGGAGAGCGAGGCACACCTACCCTCACATAGAGCACCTTATCCCCCACGCAGTAGTGGCCCTTGGGCTGCTTCTCAATGCGGAACCTGACCACACATCTGCATGGTGGGTCTTCTGAAATCTGCTTCACCTAAAACCAAAAGACAAACATTCGTTGTCTTTGTCTCTAAGCAGAAAAGTCAAGGAAGAGTGGATTTGTGTATACAGCTTTGCATTCAAACATGCAGTAAACTACTAATCTCAATCTCCACTTACGATGTCATCCAGCAGGTTCTCTGAGCTTTTCTTCCCAATGGGCTTGCTGAGGCGGCGGGAGGAGTTGGGTGTGGAGACAGGGGGTCTGATGGGTGATGGGCTGATGGGTGAGGGAGGCTCAAGCTTGGGTTGGGTGACCTGGGCAGGGGAGGGAGGAGAGGGGAGAGCACCAGGGTCCGGAGGAGGGGCTGGGGGTGGACCAAGGGAGGGGCTTGGCTCCAGGGAAGGGGACTGCGGTGGGGACATGGCTGGAAGGGGAGAGGGAGACAAATGAGGAGGAGGAGGAGGAGGAGGAGGAGGTGATGAAGCAGGGGGAAGGATAATGGGAGGAGAGGAGAGAGAGGGTAAGGGTGAAGTGAAGAACAGAGATGGAGATAGGGACCCCTCTTCATCTTTCTCAGCCTCTCTCACCAGTTTAACCAATGCTGGGGGATCTACACCGTACCTATGAGACAACATGAAACACGAGAGTATGAAAGTCTCATTTCAGATCTGCTCCCACAGATCATGTGCTGAAACCTGAGGGCTTCACCTTCCAGAAGCATTCCCCCTTTGTATTGTTTTAACTGCACAAATGCCATGACAGCAATCAGAAGGTCCTCCCTAAAGCCAGTGAGCTCTTACTTTGATGCGATTCTCCCAAGCTGCATGAGACACAGACACACATCCCGTGGATGCCTGTGAAGAACTGACGAAACACATATACGGTGATCAAAAACCCACAATACGATGCAAAGATGGTTAGGAACCTGAAAGAAGACTTTATTTATGCTACAATTCTGGTCTTGCATGCTAGAATGTGAGAGAGTAAGCTGTAGTGAACTGGACATCCCGTAGAAGAAAGCCTTCTAGGATGGATGTGTGCATTCCATAAAGCTGGCAGACTGCAAAACGGCCATGATCTCACCACACAGCTTTATGGCATCGACAGGAAAGCATACAAAAGCCCATGGCCCACTATAGAACACAAGACAAGATGGCAACAAACAGGTTCTGGAAATAACAATGAGTCCCAACCTAAGATGCCCAAGGTGATAAAGCACAAGCTATCTTGGTTGGGAAAAAAAGGAGTGACTCTCTTTCAAGGCATGCCTGAAAAGCCCAAGACCCATCTACAGAAAGCCCAGCAAAGCCAAGGACTGCAGAGCAGGGCATATTTCTAACCAGTCAAAGCTGTGCTCAGATCAAACGATGCCTCTGCATTGTGTTCATTTCTTGTTTTTGAGGGACAATGTTCTTCCTACGACACCCTGGCAATCCACACAGGAGGATTCTGTTTCTTCTATCAGAATTCAAGTCCTATCATTTACTGGGCAACATAGTTCTCTACTGAGACTTGGACCTTTTACAGGAAATTCCACAGATCTTCACCTATATGGCACAACGACTTTCAGACAGACCTGAGACATTTTATTTATACTACTTGGTCTACTAGAAACATCTATACATTGATGATATGTTTAATCCAGATGGGCTCTGCTCCTTTCAGAACATGTGCAACTTTTCCCATCCTGGCACACCCTGCTTTTATAGCTCACCTTACATTTAGCTCTTTGGTCTCATTGACACTCAGAAAACTGCAATACAGACAGAGGTGTTCTGGAAATGATATAGTTTTTTTTTGGAGTGTCTAATTCTGAGTGTCTTCATGTCGATTACATTTGTGTCCAGGTGTGCTCCTGTTGGGCGATGAGTCAAACATAACTCTCAACTCACAACAGAAATAGTTGGCAGTTGTAACAGCCTCCAAAAATGGCTTGAAATCTTGGAAATCTGGTCTGTGCCAGACACTCAGCAGCCCTTGCTATAACACTCATTGTTTGGGTATTCTCATTTTGCAGTGAGCCAAGGCTAAGATTCATAATGTGATAGCTGCAACGGTATCCTACTCGTGAAATGCTACCATCTTTGTCAAAAACTGAGTGGGATGAGATGTGCAGATGTCTGTATCTATATGAGCTTTAGTTGAAAATGACAAACTACACATTATTAGCTCTTTTCTGCCCCTTTTTCAATTTGTGTGTGAGTAAACACGAGTTTCTTTGGGTGAGAATATTTAGTTAAAGTTAAAATCAACAACAACAACAACAACCCCAAAGGGGTGCAATTATGTCCTGGAAGAAAATGTCTCCACATATCCTCCACCTGTCCACAGGACGAACACTCTTAAGCAACAGCATGTTACTATGAAAATCATCTCACACAGGACTATGCTGACATACATTTAAGACTGAAATGGGTTCCATTGTTGACGGCTATGTTTGTTTTGGCTTTAATGTAGGACGGGTTTTGTAGGAAAAGCAAATGGCAGCTTTAGCCGAGACCAGCTCCAGGAGAGATGTGGCACGGGCGATGTTAATGGTGGCCTTTAGCGAAGCAGGCTTGCAGTGTGAGAAAAGGGCTCCTCTAGGTAGCATAGCCTGGGATTAACATTTCATGATAGAGCCCGGAGCCAAAAACATCCATTAAAAAAAAAATAAATAATGAAAGTACCAGTGTGTACCAGTGAAATATCTAGGTGAAATCATAATCTAAAATAGGTTCACTTGCTAATACCTAAAGATAAATAATGTGCTTTAAATTTCATCCCAAAAAGCATTATCACCAAAAAAACATTATCCATCATCAAATGCATTATAGATGCCTGGAGATGTGGAAATACTGAAGTCTACCATACCCAAACAGGACTTCAAAACATTCAGCCAGAAATGCATGAACCACCTCAGTTTTCTCTCTGACCTTTGCCTCTAAATCACTTTGCAATTTTCAAAAGCTTCCTTTCTAACCATTTTTCTCTATTAATCTCCTCACCTTTCCTATCCACCTGATCATGCGTATTTAGTGACTGGAATATCAGCTCTTTAGTATGAACTCCATCTCTCTTGGTAGTGATCACACACTTTCTTTCCCTCTTCCTCATGACCTGTCAACCCTGTACTTTCAATTTTACACCACACATTCAACCACAGAGGATTTCACACAGAGACTGAAGGGGAGTGAGAGAGAGAGAGACAGAGGGAGGGAGAGACAGAGGGGTAAGGTGGGGAGGGAGTGAGTGAGAGAGGGAGAGAGAGAGAGAGAGGGGTGGGGGGAGGGAGGGAGAGGGGTAAGATGGAGAGTGAGCGAGTGAGAGGGGGAAAGAGAGAGAGCGAGAGGGGTAGGGGAGAAGGGGAGGGAGAAAGAGAGGGTGGTATGGAAAGAGAGAGGGAGAGAGAGAGAGGGAATGAGAGAGGGAGGGAGAGAGAGAGGGAGGGAGGGGCTCTCTCCACCTGCAGCACAGTCTCATACCATCAGCACATCAACCTTTTGAGGAAAATATATAATTTATTATATAATTGATTAAAAGCAAGAACAGAACGCCATGACAGATAGAGAAATAGAGACAGAGAGAGAAAGATACAGTGACAGAGAGAAAGAGAGAGCTGGACACAATTCCATGCTGATGAGTGTGAACAGTGAATTTGGCAGAGGCAAATGTTTCAGTGGTGAAAATGAGTCCAGGGTCACACTTTTGTCTCATCACAGTTTGACACAGGCTCTGATTATTTGTGCTGGGAGTCAGAAGACAAACACTGTGAGTCTCACACACTCAGACTTTCATACCCTGAGTCTCTCACACACTGAGACCCTGATTCATGCAGCTGTGCCCTACATAGCCTGCTGCACTGTCCTTTGATTGGATAACAAACCCCAGTCAACAAACCCTGGGCAGGTGATCCTGGGCTAATGGCTTTGTCAACAACATCTTCGTAAACTAAAGAGGTTTCTTCCACAAAGAAACAAAGTATTAATTGGTATGACACAAAGTGATGTAAACTACTTAATGCAGAGGATTTCAGTATATCACTTAAGGGGTTTATTAAGACTGCTCAGTGCACAAAATGAACCTCTATTGTTACTTACCCAAGTCTTCTGACTCAAAGAGATGGGATTCACGCACTCCGATTTTACGGCACCAGTACAGGAAGTTGGCTGCGTTGTCCCGGGCAAAAAAGGAACCAGGAGCAGCATCAGCTCGCCAGCGAATCACACGCCGGACAAATGACTGCAGAACATACATTGACCAATCAGAATGTGACTCATTTAACAGTGAATATAATTCTACACAATAATAACTAGGACATTGACAATGTAATTATGAGCAAATTTCTCTGAAGGCCTTTGCCTTTAATTACAGCTGTGTTTTTTAATAAGTTTGGTCATTATATCTGAATTTGTAATGTGATGCTTTTACTAAATGTTTCAGTTTTATCACACATCTGTTATTTTTCTTAGCACGCAGCAGATGTGGAAAAGAGGCACATGGAAAGAGAGAAAAAGAGAGTATGAGAGAGATAGAGAGAGATAGAGAGAGAGAGAGATAGAGAGAGAGAGAGAGAGAGAGAGAAAGAGAGAGAGAGAGGGGCATGCAGGCGCTGAGCACAGATGGCTTCTGAGCTGGAGGATAAATGCTGCCAAGGTCTCTCTGTTCTCTGGTGTGCTCCTGTTCAGCTGTGGCCTGGACCACAGACCAGAGACAACAGAGGCGTGCAGCGCCTGTGTGAGGCAAAGACGGAGAGGCCACTTCTACATGCACATACCTCAAACGTCATTTAAATGAGTCTAGACCCCAGACTGGGCAGATGCAACTAAACTAGCCATGTGATGTTTTATATCCAAAGAAATATCTGGAATATCAGGAATTTATATCACATTCTACAAATTTTACACTCAGTGGATTACGACTCCGGTGTCTTTTTAATCTCTGTTTTCATGTAGTTGTAATAAGACCTATAAATAATATAGTTGCCTATATTTATTTACTGAGTAGTAATATTCTTGTGTCTGTCCCACGGGTGTGGATTTTGTAATCACTGCAAGTTTACTGAACAGTTCAGGTAACTGACTAATCACTTGGACACCACAGTCTGGAAAAGGACAGTGATTGGAATAATGATGTCATAAATTACATAAACGAAGTACTAATTATGTCATATGATAAAATAAAGAAAAACCAGGTAGAAATACCTGTGTTCTATGAGATGAATAAAGATTGGTAGAAATACCTGTGTTCTATGATATAAATAAAGAGTGGTAGAAATGCCTATGTTCTACAATATGCACAGCATGTTTGCATTAGGGAAAAAGACCGTTCACATTTACCAAAGTGTTCAATTCATTATCATACCGTGTAGACAGTTAAACAAACGCTGCACACAGAGTTCCAAATGCAGAATAAATAAAGGTTGGAGATGACACCTTCTCCGGGAGTATAAGTACAGACTGTAGAATAAACTCCTTCCTGACAGCCCTAAACCCGCCATATTATTCCTTCAAGTTAGTGTAGCTGTTTGGCCGACAACTGTGTGGCTTTCCACAACTGCACGTATTTGCATGTGCATGAGTGTGGGAAACAAGTCCTGATGGCAGTGCCAGTGGGGGAACGTGGGGGGCGGAGATGGTTCAGGTGTGCTTAATGGCGGGTGTGAGAGACGAGTGTGGGGTGAGCACCTTGCCGTTGCTGGCCAGGATCATCCTCTCCTGCAGTTCCTCCGCCAGTTGGCAGAGCACCACTCCGGTCTGCAGCACGTCCATAAGGCCCACCGCCGTCACCTCCAGCCCTGTGGGAACCAGGAGGGTGAGACGGAGGACTGGGTGCCTGGGCTGGTGGGGACGGGCCACAGTACCGCTCCTTTCTTCAGTTCAGCAGACATGGCTTTCATCCTGTGGCCCCCCCCACACCCCACCCCGGGCTCGCAGGGGCTCAGAAACATCCTTGAAAAGGGCTGCGCACAAACACCAACCCACCAAGTTCTCCTGGGTGTGCAGGAGCATTCCAGCGTCCAGGGGTTACAGTAAGGAAGCCACAACAATCCCAGGCATTAGCTACCCCCTTCCTCCGCTAACATAGAGAGGGAGGCAGCATGAGCATGGGAATAGATGTGTGTGTGTGTGTGTGTGTGTGTGTGTGTGTGTGTGTGTGTGTGTGTGTGTGTGTGTGTGTGTGTGTGTGTGTGTGTTGTTCTTTGTGCCTTAGCAGCTGCATAAAGATCTGGTCAATCTGAATACTCCATTATGGAAATAATCTCAAACATAATTTGCTTTCCGCAGGTTTCTCTGCAGTTCTGTTTTTTTTCTCTCTCCTTCTGACTAAGCACTGAGATCAACAGAACTGACGTGCCCTTCTACACTTCTAAAAGTCAACTCATTCTTTAAGACGTCATCAGATAGCCTCTCATCGATCCAGTGCAATCTAAGCAATTCAGATGACCATGTCTGTCTGAGAACGCCTATTATGCCCCATCATCTGATCAAAACCATGTGATGATTGGTATCTGATGGATGGCATGTTTCTAAAAACATCAACCACTAGACTGCAAAGGCGCCTGAATAGTTAAGGCATGTGCTGAGTATCACGGCACCAGGGAAGGTTCCAGACAGTAACAGAACACATTTAGACACTCTTTAGTATGGGATTCAACATACTCCCCTGCTGAATGAGGTCTGAATATACGGATAAACTTAATATTGGCTAAAGAAAGTAGGTGCAAAAGACTCAAGCAGTATGAGATCTGCAGCTCTGGCTGACCCTCATTCCTATCCACGGTCTGGGTAGCGCAACACAAGCCTGGTGTGTCTGCAGGGGGTCATTTCATCCAAGCAGCAAGAGCACCGTCTCGCCATTTTATTAGGGCTGGAAACCTCTGAGGTAGAGGGATGATCTAAGCACCTCCTAAACACCTCCATCCCAAATCCTATCCCAGGAACCCACAGGTGCAGGAACCCACGTCAGGTCAGGACACACGTGCGGCCGTCTTACCCAGGATGGCGTTGAGCCAGGCGGCGAGGTCCTCCTTCATAGGGAGCAGGCCGGCTTCATGTCTACACTCCAGCCACTCGCTGTACTGCTGTAGGCAAGAGGGGTCAGGCACGGGGTCCCGCCGTGGACTCAACGTCCCGTTCATCCCGCCCCAGTCCATGGCCCCCTGGAAGAGAGTACAGGGCAAGTGGCACTCAGCTCTGACCGGCGCACGTAGACGCGCCCGGCGCAGGCAGCGGTAACCAGGCAACCGCGGACTGCGAAGGGGAAAACCCTTCATGACTGATGTCAGACTGTTCAGTTTCCACACAGAATAGGAACATTTTGCACTCAAAAGGGAGCTCAAGAAGATCAGTGGGTGTTATTAGAAACTAATTCAAGACAGAGCTAGCCTAAATGTAACTACCTAAACACTGGCCCGAACATAACGCTTTCAACCCCCCGTTAACATATGTCAGAACAGAGCTACTGCAGCACCTACAATACGCCTTCAGTCCACTATTTACACTACCTTACTTTAGTGAGTCCAACATAACACTACAGTATATTTATTTAGAGAACTAAAGGCTACGTTCAGATATGCTGCCTACAGGCAGCCTAAGAAAATATGCCGTCGCATGACGCCCAGGCTCTGAATCAGTGGGGGGGCTGAACTCAACTCCCTATTGGCTGGCTGGTGGAAGCATGCTGCAGGACTATGGGGTTTACACCACCTCTAATGATGCAGAACTACTCCAGCAGAAGAGAGGTGCTGACCTGTGGGCTGATGGGAACTGATCTGGGGTCAGGAGGGGGAGGCCCATGTCATTCTTTATCTTCTGAGATGAGGGCTGAGTGAAGCAGGGCTTCTGTCTCCAACTAAGAGAGATGGCTGGCTAGAGAATAATTACTTGAGTGTGAGAACCTCCATGTGTTTGACCATAACAGGAAATCTTAAAAGTATACACACAAGGCTTTGCCACACTGCCACATGACCACACTCCATTTCTCCTCCTACAAATGTACAAACAGGCTTCGCCGTGCCAAAACCACACTGTCATTACTAAACCAAAATCAGAAAATAAACCCCAAATACCTGCTCAGCACTTTTATTTTGCTAAGGAAGAATGTGGAATAGGTGGAGACCTGCGCCCATGTCACACTCTCGTATATTCAGACAGCCATTCATCAGAGGGCTTTCAACACACGTAGCAACTCTCTTCCTGTTTGCCATGGCCAGGGTGCTCCCCTCAGCCGGGGCGGTAGAGAGGGGGGCAGACACCTGCAGAGCAGATGTGGAGACGGAGTATGAGGGTAGGGAGTAGAGGGTGGACGGGCCAGGGACTGGTACAAAGGTCCACATGACTACACACCGCTGTGGGCACCATGACAAGAAGAGCGGCTGACCTTGTGGCTTTAATAGTAGTTGTGCGCCGGGTCCAGCAGGTTCAGCGTTGGCTTTCAAAAAGCAACAAAGCCCAAACTAAGGCAACCGAGGCTTATCGTCTTTCCCTCGGAGCAGATCATAGGGGTCAAAGATAGAGAGTGATAGGACAGGAAGACAGGTGCTGACCCTGCATCCTTACACCTGAGTAAACAAAGGTGAAATCAAAGCAACAGAGAACATTCGGGGGTTATATGGAAGACATCGGAAATCCTAATGGGCTTTGATCCTTGATGTAATTCCAGATTTACCATCATGCTCCACTGCTAATGGAAAATAGTGAGCATCACCTTATTATGACCTCACACCCCTACGCAAACTAATATGAGACCAAAACCAATTCAGAAGAGATACAAAGGAGTAGAATGAAAAAGATCAAAGACTAACTGTTCCACAGAGGGGGCGAGACTCTCATTCCATACTCTTGTATCCACCACAATTTAGGTAGTGAAAAATATGCCTTAAGATATTATTGATATTTAAAAACGTAATCAATATCCACATAATATTAACTATGTCTTTATATAACTGGAGAAGGAGCATGTCTGAGAGCCATCCCCACTAGTACCTACGAATGTAGAGGATGTCTAACGTCCCACTGCTTGCTTTGGGTCACTCTTAGCTCTGGCCAGAAAGCTAAGCGCTAGTAGCTAGCAGCAAGCAGCAAAGTACTTCTGAGGTTCTTTCTGATTTTTAATTCAAGTTTCCTGTAGGCTCTCTGTGCTCTATTCTGTATTCAAAGTAATATTTTAATTGATTTGATATTACAAGCACAGTCAATGCGCTTTTGCAGTGTCAAATGCAACTGAGGGGATTGAAAAGTGTCACTTGGAGAAGAGTGAAAGATCAAGATGGAGGAAGCGCAGAGCGGGATGGTTTACTGAGGGGCCGACGCAGGGCCCAGGGTCATGGGAAACAGGCACCAGGAGTCCCACACGCATATGATACATTCACACCTCCACCGAGGCCTGAGCCACAGCAGACAGAAGCACATGTAGAGGTCTGAGGCTTGCCCAAACACTCATAAAGGGCCTCTGTGCCCACACACACACACATACGCCCACAGAGACAACACACACACACTGACAAAAGTGCTTGTACTGCACATTATAGGAGACTCTGAACACACATCCACATTCAATTGACCCAAGGCTACACCATACACAAACACACGTATGCACACACACGCAGACACACTTGCACACACATGCACAACTGCATAAAACGTTTGAGATCCATGCCACATTTAGGCATCTTCCATTCAAGTTATTTTAGAAATGGCCTAATTTTGCAAACTATAACTCTGCAACCTGCTCATCAGTTGTGGACAGTATAATGAAGAGGCTTTTCCAGGCTCACATGTAGCAATGCAGCATCAGCATAACTTTATTTCTACTGCCACAACAGACCTATAAATAGGTCGAGAGCTCATCTCTCCAGTTCAATAAATCAATTGTTCTGATTGTTCTTCAACTCTGACAGCCAAAAAGCTGTTTTGTATTGCTTCCAAACAAGCGCTCCTTGCTCCGCCCCCGGCCCTTGACCCTTCGGCTCTACAAAGCTCTTGGACCCAAAGTGTTCACATAAGGGTGTCGTGGTGTCTTCCGTAAGCCCTCTTCATACAAGCATAGTCAGCGAGACATAACAAGCTAAAACTCTTCTTTAGAGCCCTGTTTTTACTCTGAGGGTTCTGAATGAGAAAGTAAACAATAGTGTTTGGTTGATATGATCTGTTTGAGGATGAAAAACCCGTTTTAAAGTATGATATAGCAAGTCTTGGAGCATACCACTGTGGGAAACTATCAAGAACTAAGGGTCAGATTTATGAGGGGCAAGAAAACCATTGCACAGTACTGTAGCAGCATACACTGTTCTGATATCAGATGAGTTAACTTAATATGTATCATCTAACCACAGCACCCCCCTACAAAAAATAATGTTTTTCATTGTTCAGTGTTTTGCTGAAACCTGAGCCCATACCACAAACAAAATAAAATAACAAATAAACTGACATCACTGACGGTCACAAACAACAACAGAGTGTAAGTGAAACTGTGACACAGCCAGGAGAAACTGGATCTAGCTAAGTGGAGTTCTGGGTCAGGAGTTCTCCCAAACCAAACCAGCTCCCGCCACAGCAAGAGCTCCAGACAAAACAAAGAAAGCACCTTTACCTGGAGTATGAATGAACGTGCAATACATGAACTTCTGCACCATATGAGGTCACTGATATGAACGAAAAAATCTACCTTAAAACACTGGTAAAACTCTTTTATATGATTCCTCTCCCTAGAGAAGCATGTTCGCTGGAATACCCTGACTGAATGTCTAGAGAATAATTGTAATATATTTGTTCAGGCCCACAGAGTTAAAGTAGTCATGCTATAAAGATCACACGAGCTGAGCTTGTTGTCTAATGAGATTTAATTGCTCGTGCTCTTCAGTCGGTGGTTCTTAGCATGGCACTACATTGTTTTTAGAAGGTGTAGACATTACTTGAATGAAGTGAATGAATGGATTATTTACTCGTCTATTTAAGCGACTGTGCACAAGATAAGTCATAGAATAAGACTTACCTTAAAGTACTTGTCAGGAACCTCAGTAAGGTAAAACTATACGCAGGAGCGTCGCTGTCAAACTTTCACCCGCGCTGTTGGTGTCCACTTGCGTTTCACACGAATCAGTGTCAATGACGTACATCACAACACGCTGTCACACACACACACACACACACACACACACACACACACACACACACACACACACACACACACACACACACATATATATATATATATATATATATATATATATATATATATATATATATATATATATATATATATATATATATATATATATATATATATGTTTAAACGACACATCTTCATATACAGACCTTTCTGAATCAACACGCATTCCCTGGTTTTATGGAACATAATTTGGACTGGGTTGACGGAGAGTGTTAGTATAAGACCATTTGAATAACTTTTCAAACGCTAAATAGTAGAATATACTTTGAAAAGATGACTAAACTTGGTTTACATATGTTAGTTAAGACTTTAAGAAATGTTTACTAAGTGCCAGGACGATTCGCGTGCAAGCTCTTAAAATGACAAGATTTGACAAAGAATAGTGCTTGATTTAGGAAAAAGTTAATTAAATCAACATTAGTAAATATTTTATGCTGTTTGCCATTTATGTTCCTGATGATATGGAACACAATAATCTATTTTAGTGCATATACTTCCTGTATGTCTGACAATCTACTCAACTCATCTAAGATTATTTAAATGTGGTTTTTAAAGTTTCAATGTGATACGAGCCCGGCATGAATTTCCATTAGCGCGAAAAGAATGTTTGCATGCCTGGATGTATCAAAATAGATTTCATTTGAATGCGTAAGATAGTTCTCCAATTTTACCTTTAAATCATTTTTCCTTTTCACTTCAAAGAATTCCTGTTTCCTATATAACAAAGCACACCAACATGATTATCAGCGGTCAGTCTTCATCATTTTTCTGAATGTGTATGTGTAAGAAAAAGTGAATGAGAACAGCGAAGAGCCACACGAAACTGCCGATTTCCACCAGCAGAGGGCAATGTTGATCGCTGCTATTTGTCATTAATCAGAACCGTAAACGCTTTTGTTAATTTTGTTAATTTAATCCTGCAGTTACCTTCAGTCCTTAGCTGCTCTGTGAATTTTAACAGTATGTCTATGAATAAAAACAAACTCATCAAAGGCACCCATTGTATTTCACACTGGCTTTAGGTGTAAAGGATTTTTGCATGTGAGCGCGCACGCGTGCGTGTTAAAGAGACACGCGCTAGCTGTGTCCAATAAAGAGTGCTTTATCGCCGGTAATGGTCGCTTCGTCAATTGGCCGGTAAACATTTTGTCACCACTACACGACAGGGCGATAGGGATCAGCGGTACAGGCCCGTGGCAGATGGCGGTGCAACGCGTTTCCCGGACAACCAAAATGATGGAAACCCTGGAATCGCCCGGCACGTGCGGCACCGGGGCCCAAATTGGCCCCCAGGGTTCGAATAACCCCACACGATCAGATGGGTCGACGCCTAATTGGAATACAAACGTGTAGGGATAGTCGCTGCGTTTTAAACCGGTTTGTTGATGATGGTTTTGCCATAAACAAACTTTGACAAAACCCGACTGTTTAATAGATCAATTAATATGGAAAACAGATTTCGATTTTTTTTTCGCTTTTAATACTAAGTATCTAAGGCACTGTGAAAATACGAAATGTTCGAAATTCGCTTAATCAATCGTCTGCACTTTGCGAAGGAAGTTAATTTACATCTAATATGCTCCCTCTTATTCTGTTAATTTACCCGCGACGGCGCGAAATTGAATTATAGTCCGTCTTTTTGCTACAGTGGCGGTGGGGGGAGAGGAGGGGAGAGTGGCCACACCATGGCCACCGTTCATAACTGTCAGCTCTCCCTTATGGAATTAACACAAGGGTCATACACGCCTTCTGGGTCTGACTGGAAAATAATTACAGCGACTGTAAGCCGGCACACCTTTAATCAAGACGACTGGATGTCGGATATAGCAAGTGTAGCAGACGAAATATATAACAGCGTTCAGACTGTATGTGCTTTCAGTCCTGTATATATTTGTACAGTGCATTTTATACGAAAACAGTTGACATAAACTGCTGAAGTTGCCATAAACACGCAATTGGTGTTAAATTAGTAGTAAACATAAATAACATTTTATGAAAGATAATTTATGTAGAAGGTCACTGGGTCAGGAATAGGATAACACGTGATTTCTAAAACGCAAAAAATTAATAAGATTAGCTTTGATAGGCCTATATGACTTACGTTTGTGTATAGAAACGACATCCTATATATTTAGCTAATCTAATTAACGTGGTAAATGTATATGTAGTCTGCCACTGGGTGGGGCTGTAACATCTTTCCATTAGTATATACTGAGTTCCTAGAAAACTACTAGTCTCAACCAAAGGATTTCTGACGTACTTTTTACATGATCTGTACGTTCATTAGCTTTTTTGGGTTGTAAAGATTTCAGAGCTTTGGCATGAATATGGATTCATTTCTGCATGAAATGTGGTATGTGCATCTGATATGTGCAAGCACAACAACGAGGGATGCAAAGGTTGAATCTGAGTTGTTCCACTTTTTGCAGTGCCCTCATTAAAGGAAACTATTCTAAAAGGTTCTCTCTCTCTCCCTCTTTTTTTCTCTCTCCCTCTTTCTCTCTCTCTCTCTAAATAAAGTGGTGAGGGGATGTGGTTTTTTTGTAGTAATGTCATCAGCTCAGAGACACCACACACGCACGCTCGCACGCACACACACACACACACACACACACACACACACACACACACACACACGCACACACACATATATGTCTGCATATATACCTCAGCATCCACCTGCCAGAGACCTGACACTTACATGGTGTACTCTGCTACCAACCCTACAGATACATTTGGACTAATGCAATCTATTCATTGCATATAATAATTCAAATGACTAATGTCATTTGATCATTTTAATCTATGAAAATATGCATCTGTTAAATGTTCTCTCCTTTGGCGGCTATCTGTATTCATCCTCAATTTCTCCCTGATCCATGTATTTCTAGATTTCTATTTCCTAGAACCCAAAGCAGTGTACAATGATCAGATTTTTTTTTAATGTCTTTCCATAAGCATCTCTGTCTCTATGGCAACCGTCTCCACTCTAAAGATACGGGGAGAAGTGAGAGTACAAAAGAGGCAGAGGCAGAGAGAGAGAGAGAGAGAGAGAGGGAGACCTAGAGAGAAAGAGAAGGCCATACAGATATTCAGTTTTTTTGGCTCTGAATGGGCACAGAGCCTCTCAGCAGTACATGGAATAGAAATAGGCACACATCTGTTTGTGCACACGAGCACATAAATACAGACACACACACACACACACACACACACACACACACACACACACACACACACACACACACACACACACACACAGACTTGGACCTCTTTCATTTTCCCAAAATCCTTTTCTATGAACAAGAGGGTGCGGTCCAGTGGGACATTTTCCAGTTGTGAGAGCCCGATTGGCCTAGGTCAGGGTCGTGGGCGGGGCCACCGGGTGTGCGTCAGCGTGTGCGTCAGCGTCTCACATTTAGTAATAGTAACATGGTGAGATGCATTAAAGGAGGGAAGAGAGGTGCAAGAAGATGAATGAGGAGAGACATGTTTCCTGCATGAGCTTAGTATCATACTGAGGAACGTTACAGGAGGGAAAAAAAAACACAGACAAACTGCTATTGAAACTGTGGGGTCTGATGAGCAGGACTGTCTTACTGGATGAGTGTGTGTGTGTGTGTGTGTGTGTGTGTGTGTGTGTGTGTGTGTGTGTGTGTGTGTGTGTGTGTGCATGTTTGTTTGAACGTGAGTGCCTGGAGGGAGGGAGTTGCATGTGTGCATTTGTGTGCGCATGTGTGCACATGTATATGTGTGGCTGTGTTCATGTCTCTGCTTGTATGTGTGTGTGTGTGTGTGTGTGTGTGTGTGTGTGTGTGTGTGTGTGTGTGTGTGTGTGTGTGTGTGTGAGTGAGTGGGTGTGTGTACTTTGTGGGGGAGGTGAAGAGCTCTGACCTTGACTAGCTCATTGAACCTGGTGGAGTGTGTGTGTTTCTGGGGAAACAGGTGTCTCCAGGTGCAGGATCCTTCTACAAACAACCTCATGCTTCTGACTTTATCATTTTATATTGAGTTACTGTTGGTAAATGCTGCTGTGTATGAATCTGAATCTAAAAATACCCTTAGGAACCAGTAACCAAAATAACACATTTCCATCTTACTTAGATTTTTGTTTGTTTGTTTTGGGGGATAAGAATAAGTTTTGGGGGATAAGTTTGTTTTGAGGAGAATATTTTTATTTCCATTTCTTATATCATCATATTAAACCTGGGTGCTCTCTCTCTCTCTCTCTCTCTCTCTCTCTCTCTCTCTATCTATCTATCTCTATCTCTCTCACACACACACAGACAACTCCATACACTCACATGCAGACACAACACTTCAACAATGCAATGTAGACATCACACTCTGTCTGCAACTCATCCAATCACAATTAGACGAGCATCCAATGACAATGAGATGAACAACCAATCCAGTGAGATAAGCAGCACACAGAGAGCCAATCAGAAAGTAGCTTCCTGAATTCCTCTGCGTGTGCTGCTCATCACTGGTCTCTGGTGCACTTCCTCTCCACTGCATTCCTCTTGGTTATTATCTCCGTCGTGCTGTTGCATATGTACTGCTTTAAACGCTCTCTCTGCCTCTCGCTCTCATGACCTTCTCCCTCTTTCATCTGTGTGCCGTCCTTTGTCTCCGTATGGGTCCAGACTGTGTGTGTGTGGGGTGAGTGTCTGTATGTCTGTAGGGGTGTGTGTGTGTGTGTGTATGTCTGTAGGGGTGTGTGTGTGTGTGTGTGGGGTGTGTGTGTGTGTGTGTGTGTATGTCTGTAGTGGTGTGTGTGTGTGTGTGGCATTCCCCAGATGGCGAGTGGCTTGGCTGCTTTACACAGCGGCTGCCACACCCTGGGCCAAATCTCCAATGGCCAAAAAAGAGAAGGGGCTCTGAGATTGATTATAATGCCTGATCGAGCTTTTCCAAAGCACACAATGCCTATCTATTTATATACATGTTTGCACGTCCCAGCCAATGGATCATCAGATAGAGTGTAAGGTAGATGAGCAGAAAAATACACACACACGCACGCACGCACGTACACACACACACACACACACACACACACATAGAAGACACTTCATGGGCAAATAGACATCTGGGTGTGGCAGGAATTGATTGTGCAAGCAGGAAAAGCAATTAGTTTATTAATGCCACATAGGAAAAACTACAGCGGATGGCCCCTCAAAACAGCATCTCCCATCTGTGAGCATGAACAGATTTTCCTGTCACTAAGCCCACAGATATTCATTACCTCCAGAATTATTTGCTGTGCCTGCAGTGTGCTTGGTTTTTAAGTCTTTTGTGAGTTGTTCCTAGTCAGAGGTTAACAGGGTCTTTATTTTCCAACTCATAACACACTAGAGAGTCTCTGGCAGTAAATGGCAGTTCCTTTAGGAGTTTCACATCTGCACCAATGCAGAAACACCATCTCTCTTCACATTTCTTATCCTGACTTTTAACACAGGTTCAGAAAAATTGTAAATGAATCAGCAATAAAAAGCAACTTCTATTAGCAACTATTCTATAAGCTAACAGGCACTAGTTTCCTCTCACAGCCCTCCAGGCTGAGGAGCCTCAACGTTCCTGCCCGTGGAGGAGACGCCATGATGGACGGCTGGTTTAGGTGCGTGACCAGGCCAGGTGTAACTCCGTGTAGACAAACATGACAGCAGCTTTGATCAATGCAACCTCTCCCTTTCTTTGTCTCTCTCAGTCTTTTTCTCTCCCTCCCTCACTGCTAGCAGGGGTTCTGGTCAGTGGTCACTGAGTGGCAGGTTTGTGAAAGCTAGCTGATTCACTTGTGTTGGATAGTGTGATAATTAGCCAGAAACTACCACTTGGTTTCAAACTTCTCGCTTGTATGCCTGAATGAATGGGCAGGTAATGAAAGGCAGTGTGTGTGTATGTGTGTATGTGTGTGTGTGTCTACATGTGGTTAGGTTTGGGTGTATATTGAGAGTATATTAATAATGTAAGAAGTGTAGCAGAGGGGGGAAGAATAAAAGAAGCATAATGCAGTCAAGTGAGAGATGCCAACAGATAATGTGTGTGTGTGTGTGTGTGTGTGTGTGTGTGTGTGTGTGTGTGTGTGTGTGTGTGTGTGTGTGTGTGTGTGTGACTCATCATCTGCATCAGTCTGATCAGGCTAGTCTGCAGTGTGTGAGTTACCTGGTACAGTGTGATGAGAAGAGGTCTGTGAACCACTGCACGGGGAACTGGGAGTGACACAAAGATGATGATCAAACAAACAAAACTGTCTTAACAGCACTAGAAATAGAGAAAAAAGAAAAACCTACCACATTCCTCAGGGTACACGATGAACTTACTTGCGGCCTTCAGCTCCCCCGACAACGTCACAGGACAGATGACAGTGCTGAAAGCTCCCAGAGCCCCTGAAAGCAAACTTCATGATTCACAGTGACAAAGAAGGAAAAGTAGACCTGGTGTTCTACACACATGACCCAAATATCTGGCACACAGTCCTCTACACAGCTATGAAAGAGCTAAACATGGCTGGAAATAAAACTATGGACACAACAAATTCATTATTAGCTTTTACAACAAGTAGAAAGAGTTTCCCAGCACAGTACAGACAGTTTTCCGTAGTCAGTATAGCCTGACAGCTGACCAACAAACTCACAGGCAGAAAGCAGAAAACCAGCCCCTGAGGACAATCAGAACACCAGCCCCTGAGGACAATCAGAACACCAGCCCCTGAGGACAATCAGAACACCAGCCCCTGAGGACAATCAGAACACCAGCCCCTGAGGACAATCAGAACACCAGCCCCTGAGGACAATCAGAAAACCAGCACCATTGCCCAAAATAACAGCCACAGCACCACAGGCCAGCCACAGACCACCTATCACAGCCACCCCAATCACAGTCCTCATTGACTTTGATGTAAAATATCTCCACCACTGAAAGATGTTTCCTATGGCTAAATGCACACAGCGCACCCTCTGCCTGTCCAAACCGCATGGCCCCCAGAACATTGTTGTCCACATTGACAATGACACTTGCACTCAGAAAATGGCTGACTCTCTGAACAAAGTAGCAGAGAAGTCTCACAGAGAATTCACAGAAGCCATCATGACCATCTGGCCTCTGCTCCCAGGAAAAGACCTCCCCACTGACGTCATCGACAGCATTCGACATCACGACATCACAACATCACAACATTCAACATCACGACATCACTGCCACAGTCTCGATCACCCACATCACCGTTCTCCCATCTCAGAATGATAATCACCTACGTGTTCATGTGTACCTCAATCGAGGGTGTCAGAATCCTCGCTAATAACCTAACAGGTAGAGTACTTGGAAGACCCCAGCCACCCACCAACCCAGCAGAGTTAGCAAAGCCACACCCAGCCGAGCCACGCCCAGCAGAGCCACGCACAGCAGAGCCACGCCCAGCAGAGCCACGCCTAGCAAAGCCACGCCCAGCAGAGCCACGGCCAATATGTGCAGTTCCCATGCGTGGGTACAGGCAATTAACATTGTATAAGTACAGCAAAACGTTATAAATATAACAGGTGCCTTTCTCTTTCCCAGCATCTCACTTACTCTGAGGTGTTTCAAGGTATAAAAAAAACACCCAGACACCTCAGACATGGGTGAAATAAGACTTATCTGCAAAAAACACTTTGAGCACAGTGATGTTTACTGAATCTTATTTGATTCACTGCAAATGCATTTTTTATGCATTTGATACATTTTAGAAATATGTCTGCATCCACATTTGAAAAAAAAATCATATGTTTAAACACATTTGACAATCATGTTATCATATATTCATCTTCACATTTCATTAATTAAAAAACTTATACTTAATACCACAATTGTATTTTTTAACACTTTATTATATTTCTTACAAATGTATCTTTTAACACTTTATTATATTTCTTACAAATGTATAATTTACATATAATATACACTTTTTCATCTCTTTCATCTATAACAAATAACTATTTAATAAATCTGCAATTGAAGCAAATTTTTCTAAAACAAAAACATTTGGTAAAAGATCATAGAAAGAAATATGTTTTGAAAAGACAAACAGATGGCTATCCAAATACTGTACAAGAAAATACAAGAAAATAATTTATTACAAGCAGTAAAATTACAAGAAAACCGTCTAATAAAGATTAAATAAAACTTGTGAACTACAGACCAGGATACCTCATGCAGGGGTGTGGGGTGAGACCAGGCTGCATCCTGAGACCAAACCTGTTCCACATTTACAGAAATGAATTCTGGGTGTTATTGGAACAATCAGCAGCCCCGGGACTCGCTGTAAACAATACTGCACAACTCTGTTTTGTTTTGTTTCTGTGTTTTGATGTGTCACTATGTGCATACATCCACATGTGACCACACCCCCTTGATTAGCCTGTTGCTTGTTTCACCTGGACCTTCTTCTACTAATAATAATAATATTAATACTAATTCTCTAACCCGCTGTTACAGTGACAAATGTAATGACACCTGTGGTAATATGTGGGAATGTTCATACTGCAAGTTTAGGATTAAAACATATAGATAGCAGAGAGGACAACATTTTAGATGAAAGATTAATTAATAGTTGTTAAATCATTTTAAAATCATCTTAAAATTAAATAGTCAAAGACGGAAAAAGGGATAATCGTCTTTCAACACCTGACTTTTTTATACTTTACAAAACATCAATTAAAGAATGCAACAACAAAAGCATATTTAAGAAAGCATAAAGATATGCTGCAGTCTGCTTGTTTTGTAATACGTGGAGCAGATACGTATGCACACACAAACACAAGGGTGTGCATGTGTCGTGGAGTGTGTGGTAATGTGTGTTTATGCATTATTATGGACATGTGCATTATAAAGGCTCTTTGAATGTCTGCATGTCTCAATATGTAATTTTCCAATCATTTAAATGACAGGTTTGTACAGCTGTGTGTCTGCTGGAAAGAAAGCTCACTGCAGGTTAAATGCTAAAGAGCTTTCCTCTGCTCTGTGCCAGCAATGTATTGTAGCTCAATCGTATCAATAGTTTAGGACAATTTGTACATTGCTACTATTTGCCCAAATGGTGAAAAGCAATTTTTTTTACTTTTAAAGCTTATAATTTATCATGTACCTCTACATGATTTCCACACCAAAATAGTGCTGCAGATGTTTTATAGAGCACAGTGTTTTTCACATTATAATAAAAAGCTCAGATCTGGCCCTAAGCCTTCAATTCTGTTTCTCTGTCTGTCTGTCTTTCTTTCTCTCTCTCGCTCTTTCTCTCTCTCTCTGGCACCTATGTGTCTAATCAAATCTGTACAGGAGGTGTGTGCACAACAAGAAAAAAAATCAATAAGATATTGGGTGAGGAAGTGTTCTTTGTGTGTATTTTTGAGCTAAAACCTAAATCACAAGTTTCAGTTTACTGTGATTTGTAGAGCTAAAATTGTCTGAATATGTCCATGATTAAACTTCTCCCACTGTAGTGTGAATAATATGTCTATTTTTACTGTATTTGCCATGGTAGGTCCATTGTGATCATTCCTGGTCTGAGACACTGTAGCCAGTCTGACCTCCATATTCTTATTTGTTTGAAGTCTATGTAGTCGTCTTAATGGGATCTCAAGCCCCCTCCACTCCACTCTCACTTTTAATGAGATTTTGCAGCGAGTACACACACTCACACACACACACACACACACACACACTCCCCACAGTGCTGCTATTAAAGACTGCCAGTGAACAGTGAACAAAGAATCCTCCATATCTAGATATATGGGGACAGCCCCTCGTCTCGCACCCCCCCCCCCCCCCCCCACACACACACACACACACACCTCTCTCGGCTCCCATCTGGTGGAGGAGTATTGAGTGGCCAGAATAAAAAAAGTCAGACACACACACATATGCGCATGCATGCACACACACACACATACACACACAGATTTGTAATATTTTTTCTGCTATTTTGTACTCCAAGCATTCCCTGTCGTCCACATTTTAGATAGACCACAAATAAATAAATGAATATGTATAAATAAATAAATGTAAATATTTGTACATATTCACAGGATGAGAGATGTATAATATTCTAAAGACAGACAGACAGACAGACAGACAGACAGACAGACAGACAGATAGCTAGATAGATAGATAGATAGATAGATAGATAGATAGATAGATAGATAGATAGATAGATAGATAGATAGATAGATAGATAGATAGATAGATAGAGAACACTCACAACCAGCTCAGACCTGTAAAAGAGGGGCTGCATGACAACAAAACACATAATATTTATCCCACACTATTCCCATTTCCGTCCTGTAAGTACATATCAGCAGGACAGACCATGCCGCGGGTCCTAGTTGCTGGGGCACCCACGTGATGGTGGTGTGGATTGGCAGGCACTCTGCTATTAGTCAGCTCCTCTGAAAGGTCAGGCCAGCTCCCGGGAGTCCCTCACTCCCTCCACCCACACCCACCCTGGGCTACATGTTGTCAGTCTTCTAGTGGACAGGTCTGAGGCTTTACAACATGCAGGCAATATACGCTTGCTTACAGTTCTACGGACATCTAGGCAATAAAGTCTCAAAGACAGTTTTGTGTTTTTTAATATAAAGCTGTGATCAGCAACACATCACACACACATCCTTTCCCTGCTGACGTCAGTAGCAGAGTTCTAAGTTCAATGAACAGAGGTTTGTAATGAACACTAATTGTATAAACATTAGAACTGATGACTGTAATTCCCGATATTCTGAAATGATTCTCTTCTGCAGTAAACGGGTTATTGTAAGAGCTGATTTTCTCCTGTTGAGCTGAAAGCAGTTCCCTCAATGAGCACACACACCCCACTCTCTCATACACCCACACCCCCACCCCCCCTCACCCCATATACCCCTCACACCCCCACACAGTCTTCCACCATATTCCAACCCCTGATCATGATATAAATCCCAAGGCCAGCACACACACACACACACCAGCAGCACAAATATTCCTGTGAAGTGCACTGGACCAGGTAAATGCCCTCAAAAACAGTAAAACTAAAATTCCATTAAAAGAAACCAAATTGCCAGTCAGCTGTCCTTCTCTCTGATACAGATCTAGGAGACAGAAAGCCTGTAGAGAACTGCTTAAACATGGCAAAGTGCCCAACTCAACATGTTAATCCCTGAATCAGAGGACGCAGAACACAAACATACTACAAATCCTGATTTTTGATGATGCCATTATATCTGATCAGCAATGCATACAAATTCCATTCATTTGCCCTTAATCAGATTCCGTGGCTGTTTATGGTTTCAAGTATAATGAAAGTGAGTAATAATTGATGAGGGCGCTGTGCAGCGGAGCAGTGGGGGGAGGGGCACGAGGCTTTATTGGGTTTTAATGCTCACAGCGCATTCATTTTGCAGCTTTTCCATCTTACACGTGAGAGTGCTGGGGAAGATGGATTACACGAGTGCCTCTCAGAACCCTGACCCTATTCCCACTGGAGAGCTCACAACTGGATGTATGAGCTGGCCACTCTCTCCCCTCTCCTACCCTCTTATTCTCTCCCGTTCCCTCCCATTTTTCCCTTCATCGCCCCTCCCCTCCGTGCCCTTCTCCCTGTAAGGAGGGGTGTGTATTTATGAGTTGGCTAGGCTTTTCCAGGGCTCTGTCCCTCCCTGTCATCCAAGAGTGATTTCAGCCCCACTGCACCTCCTCTGTCGGCCCCCCGGGAACGACCGTAACACCTGCCCCCACCCCCCGACACAGCCAAGCGTAAGACGCTGAGCATATGCACGAGCACGTGCACACACGCTCATTAAATTTTCATTACAGATAAACCCATAAAACTAACTAAACACCTTACTTTCACGTACGGGCAAAATTATTCACGGAAATTGCTGGTGTGCTATTTTTGCATTGCGTTTATTCCAATGGTGTTGTGGGTTTTCCGACAGCTTGCGGTTGTAGTGAATAGGCGGGTGGCTGGTGAGACGATGTGGGCGGGTGACATGGGGAGAGACCCGTGACCGTTCCGGCCGGCCGAGCGGGCGCCAACATGCCCTACGGGGCGAGTGACACACTCGTTGTCTCTGTCAAATTAATAAAAAGTAATGGAGCCGAGACAAAACGAACCGCTCGTCTCAGCGTGGCTGAATCTCTTTCTCTTCCTAGTAGCACACGCAGTAAGTACCATCAATGTTTGTTTGTTTATTTTAGTTTATTTATTGTTTTTAAGGGAAACAGGAAGTGTTCATGGAAAAAACAAACTTGCAAACGGCGAACAAAAAGGGCAAGACTTAAATGCAACACTCAAATTTTATGGAAGCTGAAATGATGGACAGTTTAGCTCCAATGTTATAAGATCACACAATAATTTAAAGAAATATACTAATGACATCAGTTTACCTAATGACAATTATGTTGTGATTGTATGGGATTTTAAGGAACCAAGAGTAAACCTCAACGTGCTTTTTCACCGATAACTGATTAATTATGTCATCACACTCGATTGATGAGTTGCCTGTTAAGATCAGTCAAGCACGAATGTCTTTCTGCAGCTGTAAATCAATCAGCGCTGGTAAGGTTATCCAATTAGCAACTCACTCGCACAATGTAATAAACTGAACGGGAATAATTGGACATCGTCTGGGTTGTGGATGTCACCTTTGGAGTGGTTTGACATTGGTGGCGTCGGCGAAAGTCTGGCTCCATTTGGCCACGCTGTAGCTGATGGGGGCGGCTGGTGAAATCAGAGATGAAATTCGCCTTCGTTTCTTCTCATGTGTCCCGCAGTATCTTGGCTGTGTAACGTGACACAGGATTCCCTCCCCAACCCAAACCATCCCCCTCAGCAAAGCCCCCCGCCTCCGTTCTCCGTTTGGTATTCTCATTAATTATGCGTATCTTATTTTGTCGTATTACACTGAAGAAGAAACAAAGAGACGGAGTGCGTGCGTGCGCGTTTGCGAATGTCACCATGAAAACGTAACGAGCACTAGTTCGCACGTGTGTAGCGGAGTAAATCAGGGTCTGCACACGTTCCAAATCACACGTGCCTTCTCAGTGCTGTTTGTTCATGCTGTCTCATTAATTGCTCAGCAAGGTCAGTGGGACATTAGAGCTAAGGGTGAGGCCTTTTGATCTCATTGTACACAAAACCAGGCCCTGGAACATAACAGCTCGCCGGTGCACCAACACATGAAGGTACCATGGTTAAAATGCTTGACCCTTGTAGTATTTTAAGTAATTCTGACAAAAAATGTTTTGTTTTTTTTTTATAGTGGACAGTTTACAGAGGTGCCCTTGAGCAAGGCACCTAACCCCAACTGATCCTTGAATGCCGGGCTAGGGCATGTGTGCACCACAGCTCCCTAGTAATCACTAGTGTGTGTGTGTTTGTGTGTGTGTGTGTGTGTGTGTGTGTGTGTGTGTGTGTGTGTGTGTGTGTGTGTGTGTGTGTGTGTTCGTTCTAACTGCACAGATGGGTAAATGCAGTGAAAATCACAATTGACAAATTGACTTAACATCTTGCAGTCCTTCATTAGGGAGATAATATATAGGCTACAACTACATAAAGTCTTATGTTAAGCCCCTCCACCACATATAATAACCTGTGGCTTAAAATGAGAAATTAGAAGCAGATGCTGGTATAAAATTTTATCAACTTTTTATATAAAAAAATGATATATAGAGCATTTCATTTTGACATCAACAAACTTCTCCATTTACAGGTAACACAGCAAAATAAGCCAGAGAATCATCACACTTTAATTTTACTCAGAGGCACAAACAGGAATATGGTACCGTACTAATAACCATCATTTTGGTGCTGTTTTAGAATACCTTTGCAAGCAGCCCATCGCATCACTGAATATTGCAACATCAGAAGGAGTGCGCGGGAATGCGGGTGTTGGGGGGTGAGGAGTGGGGGGGGTGTTTAGGCAGGTCTCAAGCCACTGACAGTACACAGACCAGAGACAAGAGGAAGGTCATAAAAAAGAAGAAGGGACAGGGAGAACAAAAAGAACATACTTGACAACAACATACTCTCAAAAAAGCGACCACTGGCAACCATACAGGACAACTACAGAGGTGCGTCCACCGCAATTCAAGATCCGTGGTGAGAATTTCACGTGGGAACTAGTCGCTGGTGGCACGAAAGAATCATTCTCTTCTGGTGAGTGGGCCCAGGACAAACACTCTTTATGTCAAAGAGATCTGTACTGGACTCTTGCTAAATCTATTCATATATATATTTATATATTTATATATATATTTTTTATACATATTTTAACAAGAAGTTTATATTTGAACTTTTATTTTTTTAGTCATCACAAAAACACAACTTGAACCAAAATTTACTACAGTTAAATGTGCTAGTGTGTTACATCCATATATTTTTTTATTTGTTCGTATTGGATGGGTTGACAATAACTATTCCCATAGATTTATTGCTTTGTACATTGAATATGGTCAGGACCTGCCATGGCTACAGGAGCCCTTGGAGCAGATAGCTGAGAGTTCCCTTATCCCCCTCCCGAACACCCGGCCTGCTAATAGCCCATTCTACACATCGCCTTTGGTTAAGTGTGTAAAAATGGACACATTGATGATTAAAGTAGAACTAAGGGAAATGTGGTTTAGGAACATTTCTATTTAAAAACAACATTCTGATCCATGCATAACTACCATTTGCAGACACCAAGATGGCATGGTGTTAAATCGAGGCTTCCAAAAACAGAAGGAACTAAGAAATTGGATCTACTTGACACTGTGCTTTATTCTTGTTGTGTTTTTTTTCTCAAGCCAACATTCACCGCTGCCAATTCCTTCACACTTTCATATTCTGCCCTGTCACAAGATTAGCTGCCAGTCCAGAAGAGTGAGGGCTAACATACGCTTCCTCCACAACACTCCTTCAGCGTCAGAGCAGAAGACAATGTGTTTGGACAAGGGCGCTAACTGTCCTGCTCTCTGACCGATGTCCATGACGGGGACAGTGATAAGCCACCATATTAAACCTGCTCCTCCTTCTCTTTATTCAGCTCATATCCATCAGCCTCTAGACCTTCCAGGCCAACATTTTCTGTAGCCTTTCTTAGCCTTAACACCTTAACACAGCCAATGACTTTAAAACCACAGTTACTGTCACACTATAATTGTTTTTTGTTCATTTTTTTTATCCTGCAGTATTGTTTGAGCTTGAAACATGTTGTCAAGGACCCAAATCCCCAAAGTCTCACAGAAACATTACATCTAACATGAATGAATTACACATCATGGATTATAAACGGAGCCACAATTTTGTGCAATAACACAGTACAACTCTCGCAGTGCAACCTGAAAAGAAACTGAAGACAGTAGTTCAGGTTACACGGGCCTCTATGGCTGGCTTGGCGCTGTATGGGTTTATTTGTACCTTTTAATAGGCGTGGTGATTCCACTAAGCCTATAAAATCATGAGGAGAAAATTTCACAACATACCACATGATGATTGCACTGAAATAAATAGTTTTTTTTCCTTTATATAGACAGTTTTCTTTATATAGACAATTTTACATTTACAATCTGCCAATTTGATATGTATTACATTTCTCTGTAGTTTTAGGTATTCTCTATATTATATTATATTATCTATTTAAACTTAATATATCTTGAATTTTGGATTTTTTTTTTGGATGTTATTTTAACATCTTTATGAATAATTATTCATAACTCACAACCACTACAAAATAAGTCTACAGTGTCGAAGTGTGTGCGTGCGTGCGTGGGTGTGTGTGTGTGTGTTTATTGTGTGGGTGGGGGTGTGGGTGTGCTCTAGGAGTAATCTCCACCCTGCCTGTATCGGTATCCACCCTCATCTGCCCCCTCCTGTACGTATTCCTCTCTTTTCTCCCAGCCATCGGGCCATCCTCCGTTCATCTGCGTGGTGGCACCATACGTCTTGGCTGGGCCTCCCAGAGCGCCGTAGCTCTGCATGATGTCGCCCGTCTCCTCCGCCAGCTCGTCCTCGTCGATGAAGCCGCACTTCTCCTCGCTGGTCAGCTCCGGGTCGGCCCACGGCTGCTTCTCTCCCGAGGCGAAGAGGCCGTAGAAGATGACGCCACCGTAGTGCACCATGGAGGCGATGAGGAAAACATACTGCCACTCCTCCCGGGTCTGGACAGGGAAGAGACGGACGCAGGAGGTGAGAAATGAGGGGCTTCCTCAGGACGCTGAGGTCCAAAGATGAGCTCTCAAACATGGGGGACATAAGCGTGTGAGACAGGGGCCTAACTCCTTGAGTAGTGGTAGAACAAAAATAAGGAGTGGATAGTGTATTCAGTTAAAGCATTCCCTTTAAGAAATCATGTCCAAAAAGAACTCAGTGCTGGCACCAAAGAGGCAAGAGTTTCACAAAAGCCTTCATGACCGTGTTTGTCAAGCCTATCGGTGCTGAACCATATAAGAAACATCAATTAAAAAAATGGTTTTAAATATATTATTATATTTAATTATATTGGTAGTACCACTGTTCACAACATTGGTCACATGACATAATTGAGGCATGAGCTCACTGAACATCCTGTTTGGACAGTTATCAGTTATCTGCAAACTGTTATATAAAATATTTTCAGAGTACAGTTTTTAAAAAGTGGTGGGGATAAAATGCACCAGTGGTGGGGAAAATGTCCCTAGTGTCCCCAGCAGGAATCCTGCCTATGGTGTGTGTGGTCAGCTTAAGTGCTTTGCAGTGGGAGTAAAATCCATTGAAATTTGTGATTTATGTTCATTTTATACCATATATCTTGTAATGAGGACTTAATGTTGCAAAACAATATTAAAATGTTTAAGGGCACAATCATGTATTAAGTATCACAACAGATGGAAACCATGGATACAATTTTGAACAACTGCAACAAGACTGCTGCTGGATCAACAGGGCGAATGTGAGTTCTTGCTTCTCGTGATGAGATGTCAGAGTAGTCTGAGCATCCCAGGCACTATGCTAATAAACGGAAGTTACAAAAGATGGTCCTACCTTGTTTTTGGTCATAGCACCCACAATCAGAGGGCACACCATGCCCGACAAGGTGCCCACGCCATTTGAGATGCCCATGAGAATACTGGCATAACGCGGTGCAATGTCCAAGTGGTTCACATTGAAGCCTAAACCAAATACAGACATTGATATGTCCATTATATTTCATTCTTTGTCACAAAAAAGTGTAGCCATTATGATTTTTGCAGATGACATCTATATCCAACTGTGGAGAGAAAGAATGGTAGGTTAGGCACAACATACTGCAAGGTGAGAGTTATTTAAGTGTGTTACTATAATGGTCTTATATTTGAAACACATGCTCCAGTAGATGAAACGGTGGCCAGGAGGCTCCATTTCCAGGCAGCTGCGTATGCCAAGCATGTTGTTGTTCTTCTCCCCCCACCTACCAACTTTTTGTGCTGCCGGAGAATGAGTCTAAAAATAGATGTGCTGGCAGCCATCTTGTGGAGCAGCAAGCCACCCCCCCCCCCCCCCCCCCCCCCCCCCCCACAACGCCCCACCCCGCTCTCTGGCTTACATCTGCCTAAGGAAGCTCTCAAGGGAGAGAAGAGATGAATTATTTAACGAGCCCAGCAGAAATGCATCCTCGTCTCCAGACGCAGAGAGGAGAGGGCAGAGTCGTCAGAACGAAGGAGCGAAACCTTCATTAACATGAGCAGCAACCCAGCAGTAGCCCTTTGGACTGGTATCGCCTCTACACCAAACCACGTCCAACCCCATGGTCATCCAAAATGACTTTAACAGATTACCACAGGAAAAAACAAAATAACATATGAACATATAAACTGTTCTGCTGTAAAAAAACAAAAATACTTCATCTAATAGGTTACTCACCCGATATTGCAAAACCACTGAAGCCCACAGCTAGCACCAGGAATGAGATGGCCACTCCTTTACTGTGAGAGTATCCCACTATTAGCAGCAGGGTAGCCTCCATTCCAAAACCTGTGAACACCATGAACACTCAGTTTTGCTAACATTTTTTATTCTTAAGCATAATCATGTCACAGGAATATTATAGCAATCTACAGATTCGACACTGCCAGAAATACAGACATATATTTGTTTAAGTGAGTTGCATGTAAAATATAAGAAATGTAAATCATAGTCCATAGTCAGGGCTGTGATAAATTCAGCACCAAGGACAGCTCAACTGACACAGACAGCTCATACAACACTCATGTGTACTGATGTATTTTGTAGTGTAGTGGCTGTACAAATTCACATACCTCCACAGTTCATAATCTTCCTGACATTGGTGGTGGTCATGAGGTTCTTACTTCGCAGGTAATCTGCTATCTGCCCACCAATGGGCACGATGATGGTCATCACCAGATGAGGAAGCGCTGACAACATACCAACCTGAAGAAAGATGTATCTTTGTAGGTCACTGATGCCCAGCTATGAGCTATCCTCAAGGACAAGATACAAAAGTCATTGAGTATAATTGAAACCTATTGTATATCAATGTAAACATATTAAAATAGGATAGAACTACAGGATATGTGAATGAAACAGACTCACTACAGGATATGCCAATGATAATTTTTGCTTTGAAAACCAAAAAACATCCTTAGGTGAAATGCATAAATAAGAATTGCTCATTAAATGAGTCAGTCAAAGGTGCCTATTATTTAAGCTTCTTCTTCACATTCTTCTATGAATAATCAGCACAAGCTTAATTATAAATTAAATTAGTCATTTCACACTAAAGACAAGATTTACGTATGCGCAATGCATCACCACCAACACATCAATAAGAGATCAGTGCCACGACATTAATTACTGTACAGCTTTGGGACTTATAGCTTTGGTACATCATGAAGCAACAACAAGTGACACAGACATCCAGGCTTTGACAAAAGAATAAAGGAAACGCAGCAGAAGCTTAATCATCACTGAGAAGGGGAGCTGGATGAAGCTTCAGCGTGTAACGCTCCTCCGCTCATAGACAGCAAGCAGGAGAGTTAGGAGACCAGGAGACTGTGCACTTGCCTTGCTTATCTCGAAGCCAAACACCTCCTCGAAGTATGCCGGCTGGCTGATGAGCAGGAGGTAGAAGGTCCAGCTCCTGCAGAAGTTGGCCACGATGATTGCATAGACGGGCATGGAGGTGAAGAACTTCCTCCAGGGCGTCTTGAATTTCTGTAGGGCAGAGCGACAGCAGCATGGATTGCAGTCTACCTCTACTGCCCAGAATTGGGATGGCATTCGTGAAGGGACTCATTCTAAATCACCACCATTCACACCATCACACCATTACTCTCAGTGCTACAAGGCATTGTGATAGACACTGTTGCGCAGAGCTTGGTCAATATTTGTGTGCTGTTCCTCAACACATGCTCCCAGGGACAATGTGACATTCAGGGAAAAAGCTAGATTTTAAAATGGCTGCTGTATTTTCTTAGACAAAATGACTAACACATCAAACAAAGTTTCAAAGGTTATATGGTATAGGAGAGATGAATCTGTCACTTTAAACTGCTTGACTGTTTAAATAAAAAAAACAATCACATTAAACTTCAACTGTAACAAACAAGGAAGGAGTTTAAACATTGAATGACGTGTCAATCTGGTTGACGTACGTTTGAACTGTAATTTTCTTTAGCTCAGCAGAACTTAAAGCTGCTGAGAGATTCTGTAAGAGTGAAGGACACATTCTCATTACAGTAATTTAGTCTCGAGCAAAAGAAAGGGTTGAGTGAGAGATGCTGTTGAGAGAAGTGACTCATGGGAGCACACGTCAAAACAAGTGATGTCAACGAGAAGCTCGCCCATCTCGTCACCAAGCAGACTGATTTAGGGAAGCTCAGAACATCTAAGTCCAAAATCTCACTGGTGTCTGTCACTCTCAAACATTTTATTTTCAAGAAAATCAAGGGCTTCTGCCCTAAAAGAATGTACCAAACTGCTAAGGTATGCAGCATTCTTCAAGGTGATCTTGTCATAGCAAGAATGTTTCACCAAACAGTTTGCTTATACATAATCCTTTATTTAGTCTTTTTTGCTCTTGAATCGCTGTACTTCTGGGCTACAACTTCATCATGTGGCATCGATCTGCTTCCTGGGACCCAAGGTGATGCAACCGCATTGTTTTTTTCCATGATACTGTCCCTCACCTCTGCAGGGCCTAGCAGCTTGGCACTCTCGCCGATGCTTTCTTCGATATAGCAGCGCTCCTCGTCTGTGATGGTGGGGTGTTCGGCAGGACTCTCGTAGGACACCAGGATCCAGAACATGTACCAAACAATGCCAAAGCTCCCTGGAATGAGAGAGAGACACAGAGAGAGAATCAGACAGACAGAGAGAGAAAGAGTTGCTGCCAAGAAGAAAGGGAATTACAATGCTGGAGAAGGGGTGTGGGATGCCTTGTACCTCTGCTGGATACAGTCATAGATTCCACATACATAAACACTAGCTTCAGACACGTGTGTACTATACTCATATCTAAATACGTCTTTTTTTAAACTCACTAAAAAGATTATATCTGAAAAGCTAAGTTAGAGTAATCCTCTGTGACTACCACATCCGGTGTCAGCACAGTGGTGGAAAAATCTATGTGAAATCCATGGCACCGTCACTACCCTGCTGTACACACAAGAGCTAGACGACTGACACTGATGCAGTGACTAATCAGGTCAAACTGTGCACTCACCACACGTCCATGCACGCTGGCATATATACATACATACAGAATGCACATACTGCCATGTATACAATTAAAGGCTTAGATTAGAAAACTCACCATAAACATAGAAGACAGAGGACCAGCCGGTGTATTGCACCAGGATGCCAGCCAAGGGCATGGCTATGACAGCCCCAGCATAGGAGCCTGAGGTGAGATGTTAATGAGAAGGAGCTTGATGTCATCAAAGTCAGGTCATCTGAATAGCATCTGTAGCATCTGCATATTTGACATTAGTTCCAAGGGGTCCCGATACTACACTTGCACTAAGTCCAAAGGCAAGCTTGCAAAAGCACAGCTAAGTGAACTAGGTGAATTTAGTGAACTAGATTAACTAGGTGAATTAGATAAACAAAGTGGACTAAGCGTGTGTAATTAGGTGTGTGTAGTAGAAACCCTAATCTGCAGGGCAGCTGATCTGCAGAACTGAGAGCTGGACAGATTAATCCAGAATACAAAATACAGGCATGTGCAGAATGACTAATGTCCATGTCCATGACTAAAGAAACACAATGGAAAAACATATACAAAGATAGAACAGAAATACAGAAAATAAAAATGCAGAAAATCCCAAAATGATTTCATGATTTCAAACTAGATTATGAACTAGAGTAAAGTAAATTATAAACTAGATGGATGCCGATTATAAAGCCATGATAATCAACAACTTATCTCATCGAATAAATAAATACATAGAAAAAAGCTGAACTTCAGAGAAATCAGGAAACGTTTCATTGCTTTGTTTGGAGTGTTTGGATAAGTGTTTACCACAAAATGACGTGGTGGCCAAGCGACTCCTCTCCAGAGGGGGGGCCCACTTACTCCAGATGCCATGACACGCTGGGTAGGTCACTCCCTATTATATACAATATTACCACAATAAGAATCATGTTTAATTATATTAACAGTTGATTATGTACAGTTAAGTATCCAAAAGGAATATATATTCTTTAAAAGTTAAATAAACATCTGCAACTGATTTTTCTAGCAAAAGTCAATGAAACCTAGACCAGGAGACAGGGCCGGCGCCAGAACATATACAGTGAGGGGGCGTCATAAAATTTCGGGGGGGCGAACGTAAGTTGTTGAGTGGGGGGGGGTTGCGTGTAACGATTGTCGAGCGGCCGAGGGGGCACCATGTAGCGATTGTTGTCAAATAAATGGGTCTTATTTTTTACATTGAGGGGGCGGGACACCTCGCCTGAGGTGGCGTGGCGCCGGCCCTGCCAGGAGATGTTCAATTAGATCAAACAGATATTTATGCTAAATTTGGCTGACTAAACTGGTTTGAAATTACAAAGTTCATAGAAGACGAAGAAGAAGCAGAAGAAGAAGTATCCTTTACCACAATGGCACGTGATGAGAAATAAAACTGTTCTTCCTCTATGGGAGTAATTATTAAATAACATCCAACAAATAGTTATTTTAATTGTTTTTGATCCTAAAAACAGTAATCAATTTTATTTTCCAAACTTTGACCTTTGACCTTTATTTTGGTTCGATGTCATTTATAAATGACTTTGACCCATTAGGGATAAGGTTTTTCCAGTAGTGTCATTTAATGACATTCTTGACATAAAATATCATGTTATAATAACAACACAACACCTTAAAAACATACAAACATTACTTTTTTTGTTCTTGTGGTATAATGGATGCCACTCTCGATGATGCTGCTGGCACCAAGGTCAGGCCTCCCATTCACTCAAAGTTACATGTGATGCCCTTGGAGTCACAGAGCACGTATATTTGTAGCCCCACTTATGGGGCTCGCATGGGTTTCATGGGTGTCAGGTGAGTCCTTCCTTTATAAGGAATGATTTGCTCATCTACACTGAGATGTTCATTAAATGAAATATTGTTCATGCTGTGAAGTGCAAAACTGAGCAATGGTATCAGCTTAAACAGTGGATCTCTGCACAAGTTTCCAGGCTAAGGTCCAGACTCTTATCATTGAAATGTAGGTTGTCTTTGATTTGCTCCCATCTAATTATAAGCATTACATTGGTAATCTTGTCAATGTGTGTGCCAGCCTGCCACAACATCCGTGTTGCTGGGATCACATGTCCGTGTTGCAGACATGTGACAAGCAATCCCAATAAACTGCTCTAACGCCAATAAACTGCTCTAACTCCAATAAACTGCTCTAATTCAGAGGTGAGTTGATGTCCTTTTGCAGAGTAAAGGTTAGATTGCTCAGCGATGTTGCCGAAGACACCCAGGAGTGAACATCTGCCTGGAATTTTCAGTTGGAGTGAAGACCAACTGTGACCATCTGATGGAAGTTGATCTAACCAGACTGGGGCAGGATAGTGAACACAAGCCTGAGTTCTCCATAGCAACCTATGATTTGCTGCCCCTGACCTTCAACCTGACCCTCATCTTCAGCCTGACTCGCTTCAGACACTCATGTAATATTCACATATTCACTATACATCTCATCCTGTCCCATTGGCATTTTTACTATGACCTGATCATCTGAACTGCTGCCCTCACTGTCTTCACTACCCTCAGGAATAGGTAGAACTAATTTCCTCTTCCTTCCACAAAATAAACTGGCATCCTAAAGACAAAACCGTTGATTATATCTGAAATTGTAATGGTAATACATTATTGTAAAACTGTATCCCTTAATGGTACTTTGTCAGTTCTGCATGATGCAAGCTCCTTCAGTTAAAAAAGCCTTTAATCTTTAACTACTGGTAAAATGACTCAAGATGTTAGTAATCATATTAATTTTCAAGCATGATTTTAGAATGAATAATTATATTTTCTACTGCAAAATGATCTTACAATGGCATCTATCTACCGTGAGGCCAAAGTTTGGTCACGTGATGAAGTTCTTCAATCTTATTGGCTTAAATGGAAGATATTTGATATATTTAAGACAAAATTTGATCGGTTAAAGGTTTTAAAAGTGTTTTTTTTTTGTTTCTCTTTGTTATTTATAACTGACAAAGTCCCGTAGAGGGTGTTCTTTAAAACACAGCTCAGAGCATTTTAATAAAACACAATACATCGACACCGTTGATAGCGAGCCTACGGGCCCTGAGAAAATGTCCTCGAGCCGCGTCTGATAGTCATCAGCGCTTCTACTCCCTCACCTGTGATATTCCCACAGAGGTCCAAAAGTCTTCTGACAAAGTCATACTGCCAAAACCTTTCGTGTGGCATGTGTACGCTAAAATAACGCTCACCGCTTGTTTGTAATTAACCCACCCGTATTCCTGCCCAGTCCAATAAATAAGAAGTATGGCCGTTAATGTAGTCGATTACGACCCATACTTAATTTATACATGGGCAAAACACGTCTGCAATTACAAGCGGAATCACTGGCTTTTTCAGATGGAGAAAAGTATGTTTTTTTTTCACCAGCTGACCATTATAGCCACGTGAATGACGGTAGAACGCTCGAGGCTGGTAGAAGTCGCGCGCCCTTACCTCCACGAGCCCTTGTAATATCCTCACGAAAATGACACAGCCGTAATGGACACGAGCAGCAGAAGGAATGAACATGTTGAGGGTCGAGGTGAGAACGATGGCCGCCCCAAAAACCCTGAGTAACAGAAACACATCTTGGAGTTAAACATTTGCAATATAGCAGCACAGAAAAAGAAATCTGCATAAGACGAAAATCGAACGAATTTAGAATTTATGTATTAAACCACTGCAGTTTTCTCTCAGTATTTTACGATTTCAAATAAAACTGCCTTAATAAGGACACAAAACGTTTTGTACAGTTTACATTTTATATTATATTGTCAAAATTGAATCTTGGTATTTTTGATAGTTTGGCCTTTCTAATGCCTCGCAACAATCGATCAAAATGTATTATTGGTTAAAAAAACATGTTAAAATGAAAACAGTGGGAGGTCCTTTTATGAAGTGCAGCAAGTGAACACGCTTCTGTCTTCCTCTCTTAGTCTACCGCTCGAGACTGACACCTCCGCCTGAGCTCGCGGGAGGTTAGCAGCTTTAATCGGATTGAGGGAGCTCTCCAGCACAAGATCACTGATTCGATTATTACACCGTGTCAACCAAGAATCGAAATATTTTCTGGAATCAACGAAAAATGTTTTTTTGTAACGAAAGAGAAAACAGATCACATGCATTTTACGTTAACATTCTGACCTCAGCAACACGGTTTTTGTTATTATGTATTTATTTACATGGGGGTGCATGGCGTGGTAGTCTATGTCACTGAAACATTTGATGTGTATCAGCAGCACGTTTGCGTGGTCTGGCGGAATTTCTAATTTAGCAGCACACGGCACAATAATATATCCGCATTTTAGGATTGTTTGAGTTATTTAAGGGACATGGGCGAGCCCTTTGGCAACGTCGCCGGTGCTCGTCGCCATGCCCCCCTCATTGAACAGATTAGACGTGGCTTCCCTCCCGGGATCTCATTAACAGGTGGAGAAAGCCGGCGGTTCACAGCCCAAGCCAAATCCTGCTCCCCCCGCTGGGATGAGAGCCACAGCCTGCGACAGTCTGCAACCAAGGCCAATGTTCCCGCTACGATGGCCTACTAAACCTTTGGCTTAGGCCCTACCCTTCACTTTTCGCTTCTTGGTGGTTTTCCTCGTTTAATCAGTAACTAAACAAAATGAATGGGTATTCATTAAATAGCTAATGGGTCGATATGATTAAAAAGCATTATTATACTACCGATAGACATTTTTTAGGATAATTAAAGAAAATGTAAAAATGTTCTCTCAACACGACAGTTTAACGTAATAACATACTTCATATATTAACTTGCATACCAATTATATCTCCTTATATAGCAATCGGTAAATCAAATTGTATCGAAACCATTTTTATAAGGTCATATGAAAATGATGTAAATCAAATGAAATCTTGAAAAAACGGCATAATTAACACATCAGTGATGAATGCTGTGTAAGTATACCTGTTAGCTGCTAGTCGGGAGGATATATAACCTCCGGGGATTTGTGTAACAATGTAACCCCAGAAAAATGACCCGTGGATCATCCCGACGGTTTCCGGATCCCAATTAAATTTTGCTTTCTGAGAAAAAGCATAAATCAGTTAGGCTACCTGTGCTCTGAGTGGTGAGAAAATTGGAATGAATAGGAAAAAAAATAACAAAAAATATAGGACATTTAGATAGATAGATAGATAGATAGATAGATAGATAGATAGATAGATAGATAGATAGATAGATAGATAGATAGATAGATAGATAGATAGATAGTATTCCATCAACGTGTGTACACTGAGAGCTGAGAGATGGGGGAGGGGCAAAGGAGTGTACGGGAATCACGAAACTGACGTAGGCGTTACCTTTACAAAATTCCATACACACCTCTTTGATTATGATTTTCCCGTTCTGGTGTATTGTGCTGTTGTTAACCATGCTCACAATAGCCACGCCCAAGTTGCACCGAATACCAAAGGAGATGCAGAAACCAAGGCCGCTCATGATGGCAATGATATAGCGGCGCGGGAGCCCGAAGCACGTGCAGTCGCACAGAGGTGTTTTCCTCTCTGAGCTTTGAGAGGGTCGTCCATCTTCAGTTAATTCGATGTTTTCTCCAGGTTTCTGTCGCTTTTCCAACACCCTGAACGGGAGAATCGTTTATATAAGGAACAATATATGCCAGATGCAGAGGGCTAAATAGAAAAACTACATTTTATAACTAATCCGTGTATAGGCTACATAGTAGGCTAGCCTATGCGTGGAGTAAATAATATAAACTGTACTTTCGAAAATGTTTATAGAACAATTATTACTTATATGATCCGTTTTCCGAATTTATTCAGCAAACGGACTACGCGCAGCATAGTCGCACATTTTTTATATTTTATCAAAGGAAAACTGTGATTGGGTTCGTTAAAATAATATTTTACAATAAAAAGAGGGAAACACAATTGTAGTTCGTACTACTTGAAATCGAAATCAAGTAAGCAGGGTCCAGTCTAAATGCCAGAGGCCTGGCCAGTTGTTCAGACTGCCTCAGTACCGCATTGCAGCAATTCGTTCACCTTCGCCCTGTTTGCGTTCAAACAAGCTTGACGTTTAAACATTTCAACAAAAGCACGAATAGGCCTACAACAGTTCAATAGTTCATTATCACTGTTAGCATAGAACTATATGTCAATGAATTCATTCAAGAATTACAGTCTGATATCAGATCGAATTTATGTGAGGCGTCCCATTTGTCTGCATCGAATTTGATGGAACATTTTAATCAAAATTAAATGTCATGTAAAAACATGAAAATTCGATATTGCTTTATATGCTATTTTCATTTATGATATATATGCACTCGACACATTTAATATATTATAATAATTTACAGAAATAATGTTTTCACATAACTATTTTCAAAATTGGCCATTCTGATGTTCAGTGAAATATGTTTATGATCTTAAAATAGTAATTAAGAAATTGCCTTAGATTATTTTATTTGGAAAAACAATGTGACCGAGCATATAACTGAGTATGAAAACGAAAAAATACCAAGTGGTACGACAAATCCATATCAATGGAGAAACCTGGATGCTTGAAGAATAACAAACTATAGTCACCTAATCGAAATATTACAGATTAACATTAATGTATCAGATGCTAGTTTTCGAGTGAAGACAGCGTACCTACAGATGTTGATCAATTAAAAAGTAACTAGTATCGAGGTGATTTAAGTGACGTTTGCAGATGAACACATAGAGGCACACTCTCACAACTGGATCTCACACAGGATTCGCCTCCGGATGGACCCTAAATATGTGGGGCTCTGGGGAATTCTCTGATCGAACGATTGCAATTCAATAACCAGTTCTTTTCTTGCAATCAATCGGTCTTCAGTTTTTCCGCATATCCCACATTCTACTTTGAACTGTGCACAACTATGTATTTTTTTCTCACGTCTTGTCGACGCGTAACACCCAACACCGTCTGGGAAACGTTGTCAATGTGTTTTCTAAAACGCGGCAGTATCATAATCTGTTTTTCAAACGATTGCTCTTAATAGAATTGTCGAAAATGCAGTCTATTGCTTGGATATGCCGTTAAAATAAATAAATCACAACTTGCTTTACAAGAACCACAAGCGGGAAAATTCTAACATTAGATTATCTTACTTGTACACATGACCCAGTGTCTTCCCCGCTAGTTGCTTGAGACCCTCTTTGCTGGGTTTAAAACCAGGCTCCCTCGGAGTATCCATGTCCAAACTTGATAATCCCTCGATTATTTTCGTTAGTGTTAAAGTATCATGTTACGAAGCGAACTGGACGAACATACCAGACAGACACCCAGCGGATCTATGATTAAGTCAGACAGATAAGGATAAACGACGACGGTCCTCAGAAATAGACGGTGTGCGCTGAACGAAAAAAAACCGCCTACATCTGAGACAAATCAGAAGTGGTTTGGTCCTTTCTGTTCAGAATGATAAACTCATTGTTTTTGCCTACTATAACCGTATCCAGTGCCATCTCGGTATTAGTGAAAACCGTGATGTTCACTTCAAACCGATGGAGAAAATTTAAGTTAGAAAAAATAATCTAGCAAACGAATAACTAAAACGACACTATATGTGCGTAATCGAATAAAAAGTATAAGTTTCCTGCTTGAGCTTTGATCTGTTTTGCCTCCGGTGGAGCGTGACAGTTCGGTTGCTGCTTCAGGGAACTGTACGCTTTCAGCACCAAGGTCAGCGAGCGCCTCGTGCTCAGCCCAGCGGCGCGTGGTGCCCGACGCTCCTTATCCACCGAGGCGCGCGCTACACGCTAGGCGGACCCCCATACTCGTCAATTTGCCAGCGATCGACTGGACTGGGAGGGGTTAGAGAGGTTGGGAAATATTCGCCGTCCATTCAAATCGGTTTTTTAAGACGTTCAATTTGGCTTTTAGGGACAGTATCATTGCGACAAAACATCCTTCGACTAAGATCCGAATCTATAATATTCACATTGTAATATATAACGTTCCTACGTGGGCTTTCCTGCTCGTTGGTTGTTATTATATCAAAGGCCATGCAAACCTCCTGGGGGCGGTGCTATGGAAACCGAACGTTGAGCGTTTCCCCTTCTAAAATCGTGCTTCTCTGAACGCAAAAGTGCATTAATAATTCAAGCATACCCCTTAACCACCCTCTCTGCCTCCGTAAGACATAACCAAGGAGAGCCAGCGTTTTGCATTTTGTCGGTATGGAAAATGTGCACCTGTCAAATCTGAAAAAGTCATCGACAGAAAACGAAGGTCACTAAAATACACCAAGACGAACTTGGCTTATTTCACTATTCATTTGCACATTATCTAGGGTGTGTAAACGGTCATTTTGTAAGTCATGTTATATCAAAGAGTGCAGAAATACAGATTTATAGGAACACTGATCATGTCAGAAGGCACATGAACAGGTAGTTGGAGATGCTATAAGTGAACTAATGTCGCCACCTAGCGTTCTTTATCCAAACATAAAACACGCAAACGCTCTGGCTACAAAACGAGACACGCGTCTCCTGCACATGATCACACGAGCACGTTTTCGATTTCTCCAAACGGTTTTTTTTTATTTGGCACAATTCCTCTGGAATGCAAGTAAATACTTTCTTACAAAAGAAAAATATAGGTTCCTTTCACAATGACCAATACAATTAAAGCAACAAGAAGACTAAAGCAAGGACATTGTAACAAGCAGATCTCACCTTTTGTAAAAATCAAATTAAAAAAAGATAAAATAAAGTAAAATGGCCTATAGCACCAATATTTAAAAATGAATAAATATTTTTTATAACTTGCTAGCAATCCTAATTTCCCAAGAGTAAACAAGTGTTGTAAGGCAAATGCAGGCATTATTTACATGGTCCCAAATATGCACAGATGAAAACAAAACAGACAATAGCAAATACTGTCAGCTATTCTGATCAAACTCCTTGTTATATTTTTGGAAGATTAACTTGGCTGAGAAAGTTTGTTTTACATTTAAGGACATCTTAATCCTATCACACAGTTTAAACAGAGCTTTATACACATATGCTCTTATAACAAAATATTTAAACTAAATGTAATTTTAAAGTAATTCACAAGTCACATTTGACCACAAAAGGGAAGTAATGAATTATATATAAAACACTGCATTCAAAATACAACATAAAAGACATGATTGTAAGCCCATATATACAAAATGACATTTATCTAAACTCATTTCACATCACATGCAGATTGCACACGGGTCCCGAATAGTTTTAGTGAACTTGTACTGTGTCGTGCACATTGGCATGACTGTATACATCTCTGATTATGAAAGGAACTCCCTTGTCTGAAACCCAATACACTGCCATAGAACCAACCCAACAGTACAAGCAAGTGAACACACGATTTGGGAACTACAAATGTAGAAATAATACATAGACAGCATCAGAAGAGGAATCCAAGATGGCACAATACATATGCCTCTAGAGCAGATACTTCAACCTCTGCCTGTTCATCTTAGTGTGGTTCGAAGAAAAAGATCTTGAATCTTGCAAGGATTCATTGCATTTTCCTAAAGGTATTCTGACTAGCACTGACAGAATGGCAAGACTTTTATTTAGTGATAACCTGACTTAGCAAATTGACTTGTTCAGATGAACCAGTGGGTAGATCATTACGTGGGATTTGAATCATGAAAGTAAGGACCATACCAATGGCTGGAGCTCCTGTGGACTGTCAGCAAAACTACAAACAGACCCATAAGAGACAGAGGATGATTTAACTCTTTTTAAAGGAGCCAATATTTCACACACGTCACATGTTCAATCTAAAAGTAAGACACATGGGTGAGTCTGCTGAAGAAGACTTTGGCACGCTGAGTTAGTCAGCCTATGTAATCATCCTGTAAATACACAACACGTGCTCATATCCAGCCATCTACAGTTCAGAGATAACAGTGGACTCTGTTTAATGTGTTGTACATATTGCCACATTTCGCGCCCACATTTAATGCAACACACAAATCCAAAGTTGTTTCATACGATGTTAAATACAGGCCCACACTATTGGGTTTAGAACACGGCGGTGAGAAGAACAGGATGCCACGACACGAGTGTAGCCAGAGTGGACAAAGTACTAAACAAACACTTGATCATTGTGACAGGAGTGTTTCCATGGACACTGGGTTCCTTTAGAAGAGCCGTTTACACAAAAGAATATGTGTAAACTGCTGTATCACAGAACTAATGAACCAGCAGGAGTCTGTTTGGCAAAAGAACGCTGAAGCTAAAATTCACAGTTTGTAGGGCAGTTTGTAGCCTTCTGATTGATGCGGAACGTAATGGAGATGTTGGACGAAGCATGCTACTGGTCCGAGCATAGATCTGAAGTTTCAACCTTTTCAGTCCTGATCAGATAACAGCATGGCATCCACACTGCTTCTTCAGACTAGCACAACAGCAGAAGTTAAAAAGGTAATAAACAATTTCTCGACAGGAAGTCTTAGAAAAGAAAAAAATAAATAAAATAAAAGATTATTTGCTTTCACAGGATTATAGTCTGCATGACGAAGGGATAACAAGGCAGTTTGCTCGGCCTGCTTCAGGATGGACCAAGCCAGGCACCACACTCGTCCCACAGCTCCTGCCTGGAGACACCACACTCGTCCCACGGTTTCTGCCTGTACGTCTGCCTGCTTGAGCACCACGACCCCGGCCGGCGTGCTGCACAGGACAGGTCCACTAGCTGCGAGTGATCCCACAGCGCACTCAGAGCGTCCTCGTTTGTGTGGAAAGCGGAGTCTCAATAAAGTCTGGAGCCTGGAGCTAAGTGTTGGATCTCACATGCAAGAAAAAACGTGGCCTGCCATCCGGAAACGGACGAGCTACTCGTGGCCGTCTGCCGTCCTGCACGTGGTTCCCTCCGAGTGGTCCCGCAGGGTCGGGGTTCCTCGGGGACACTCCGACGGGACCTCGCACTGGTCAGGGCTGGGCACGAGCGCCTCCGTCGCCTCGGAGTTGGTGTAGAAGCTCTGGCTCAGTTGCAACTTCAACTTCTCCATCTCGTAGTTGTGCAGGTAATCCTGCACCAGGTAGCGCTCGCGCTTGACTCGTGCCTTCACCTCCGACGGGACATCAGGGATCATCCACGCGATGAAGAACTTCACCACAAATACGACATGCTGGGGGAACCGTGAGAGCGAGAGCGTGTTAGGGACGCGCCCGTGGTCAACGCCTTCTTCTACATCGTGCACATGCCAAGCTGTATCCACAGCCCACAATGAAAACCATCATCACAAAACATTATGGTTACAAAACAGGTGCATGCGTCACTGTTCTTACCTCCATGATGATGATGAAGGCCATTTTGGCTGCAAGAATATGCCAGAACTGCATGGTATGGGAGTACGCTTTCTCATGACCTGGGGGGTACCGGTAGTCTCGATATCTAGAACAATTCACATTACAACAATCATACTGTTGCTTTATTATGATTGCACAGCATCAATTGCGCGCACACACCCTCTGAAACAAACCTGCACACAGAGACAGTCTCATTTAACCCTTCGGGGTGATTCGTTTCGTTGGCTTTTGGTATATGGGTGGAGAGGCTGTTGTTGATGTAGCCCCTCATGGTGGGCTCATTCCCGGGGTGGTAGGCATACAGGTAGACCAGACGGGGGATCATATCGGAGGTGAACGCCATGATGAACGCCTGAGGGGAGGACACACACACACACACACAGGATGTTAAAACAAGCAGTGCTGCATAACACACACACATACAGTAAGCACAGGTCACATAAGCAAGTGCATGTGCAAGGCAGACGATTGCAGCGTATTCCAATTTATTACAATTCCTACAAAAAACAAACAAATTAAAATCAGTGATACATATTATATGTTCGTCCAGCAATCATATAATGACTGAGGGGTTATTACATCCAGCATTATAAAGCATTTATTTTGGCAGTACATTCAAATCAACGGGGTTGAACATAAAATGCAGACCACTGGGTTGTTACTGCTCACATTTGTGACTACGGACAAGATGGCCACGACGTTCAGGATCTCCTGCCAGGCCCCGATGTTGCGCGCCTTAGCTGCCACGGGCCGGCGGAACTGGGTGGTGAACTTCCAGGCGTCCACCCGGACCTCCAGGATGTTGTTGAAGAGAGCGAGGAGGGGAGCCAGGGGGAAGGACGCCACGAACAACGTGATGAAGCCAAACTGGATCACTAAACAACACAAAAACAGACAGTAATGACTTACATGACTGGTCTGCTCAGACTGCACCCTCTGGCTGCCTGGGGAAATTCTACTGATCAGATGCTATGAAGCACGCCTGACCCATCATTAAGTCAGAGTCTACACTATGCCGAGTTTACCCGGATACAACAGCGTGTGCCAATTCCCAGATACACATATAAACTTGCCTTTAGTGTGTAATCACTCTGCCTTTAAAGTTCCACTAAACTGTGCACCATTAGTACACAGTAGCACCTCAGGACATGCACGCATGACTAAACTCTCACCCATCTCCAAATACTCGTAGAAGAGCCCGAACTGGCTGAAGTTCTGCAGGTCGTGGTCCTTCTCCCATCGACTGGTCTTGCCGTGACCCCTCCCCTTCCTGCTGGACCACCAGTTCTTCAGCAACCTGTTGCCAGAGAGACGTATGCGGTTACGATATCCGAGCATCGTGGACAGGGTCCCTGAAGAGAGCGTTGGGTGAAGGGGGCACTCACGGCAGCAGGGCTTCATGGATGTTCCCCACCAGCTGTTTCCCGGCCATGACGATCACCAGCTGAGTGGTGAGCTCTATCAGGCACCCCCCAGGAGCACACTGCAAAGACAGCAGTCACACAGGTCACCACTGCAAAGACAGCAGTCACACAGGTCACCACTGCAAAGACAGCAGTCACACAGGTCAACACTGCAAAGACAGCAGTCACACTGGTCAACACTGCAGGACAGCAGTCACACTGGTCAACACTGCAGGACAGCAGTCACACTGGTCAACACTGCAGGACAGCAGTCACACTGGTCAACACTGCAGGACAGCAGTCACACTGGTCAACACTGCAGGACAGCAGTCCCTCAGGTCAATACTAAGACAAGTGTTACAGTTAGGGGTTCTGTGTTTTCTTTTGGTGTTGTATTTATTGTGTTTTCAGGTTCTCCAGAAGAGGGCGCAACAACGTAATTGACCTCAGGTGCCAGAGATGCGAGACGAGATTGGATGGCGGGTCTTTAAAAGCTCGCCTTGAGCAAGAAGCTGGGCCTTGTGGTGTCTTGAAAAGTGGACTCCAGCTGGTCCTTGGGGGATACTGAGCTGTGTTTGGCATTTATGGTTACCGTTCTGAGATTGTTCGGACAAACGGTTTCTATCATTCGGGTTTATTAGGAGATGTATCACTACGCGGTTTGAGATGTACTGTTACCATATCGCTACGTGATTCGAGACGTACTGCTTCTAACTTTGGTCTATTTGTTATGTTTGTATATGGTGTACATGGTGTACTATATAGAAGATCTGTGAGGATTATATTTGAAGGGGGAAGTTTTGTTTTGTGTTAGTAGGGCTGGGCTGCTGATTCTTTTGGGGGTTGTTTTCTCCTGGTTTGGGAGGGAGGTAGCTTATGTTATTTGTATTTTGGTTTGCTTTTCCTTTGATGAGGTTAGTTATGTTGAATTGGGGGTTGTAGTCTTGTTTGTTATGTTGGCCTTGGCCCAGCCTGAAGTTCTTGTGTTGTATTTTTATTATTATAAGTATTATTGTATTAAATATTATAAATATCCATATACCCAACAAATAAATTAATGGCAAGTAGCCAATGAACGCAGTTCAGTGTCGCCCAATATTTTTCCTTTCTCTTCTTTATTTATGTTATATTTTTATGTCTCGGCCCGACTAGCGAGCTGGGGTCATCTGGGCCGTAACACAAGTCACTCTAACAGTGCTCAAAGCCTGAAAAAGGGGGCTGGACTCTTAACAATGCATTAAAAAGACAAGAACCAAACATGGCTCGCAACCAAAGGCCTTCTGGGAGTGTTTTCTGCTATGATAACCAACACACATTCACACATCTTGCTTGAAAGCAGGCGTAGATGGTCATGTCCAGAAGCTGCACTTAGGGTGCATATAAACAAGTCACTGATTTCCACCAGAGCGAACCCATTTCAAGGCATCGCCAATGGCAATGGCATCGCCAATGACGACGGCGAATCTAAAGGAGTACAGCAGAGCTGAGACTTTGGACAAAAACGTTGACAAAAACGTTGGACACACGCAGTAGAACACATGACGCGGGAGACACAAACACAGAACTCTGTAGCGTGGTGGTAAAGGGCAGTTTTTACAGAGATTCTGGATATATTACTGGGCTCTTACTGAAGCATATAGCATACGTGAAAGAGGTCTCCACGCATCAGTTGCAAAGCAACCACAAAACCTTGCTAAAGTGTCTTAAGTGTTTGGTCATCAGTTTAAGTATTCAGTCCTCAGTCAAAGCGCTCCGGTAGACAGCAGCAGTAATTTTTTTAATTACCATAACATAAATTTCACCTGTATGCGTCACAGCAATTGGTGTCCAGTGAAAGTTTTACACCTGTTCTAGTTTTCACATTGACAAAAAACACTAAAGATGAAGAACCTCACCTCCTCATTTCTCAGTTGAGTCCAGCTGCCAAACATGTAGGTGTATTTGCCTGGATAACCCACGAACTTGCCCTTAAAGAAGGCCACGTAGAAACAGGAGGAGTAGTAGTTGACGAACTGAAACATGAACATCTTGGTGGTCAGTTTGTTCTCGTACTCCAAGTGCGTCTTTGGGATTTCTGTAGGACAAATCAAGCAGAGAGGAGATGAATAAGCCCTCACTGACTGCAAACTAATAATCCAACGGTAGACGTTGTGAATGTTGAAGCGTTCATACACACGCTGAGACGCAACGTCCAGTACGTGAATGACATGCAAAACATTTTGCTATATTGCTCTTGCGTGAACATATAAAACTCTGATCTTGTGAGTAGATGCAAGTTATACTCAGTTTAGCATAATCCTGATTTATGTAGGATTTTTCTTTTAGCTCCAATAACAGCACGAAGCTAAAACATAAGTACACAAACCAAATAGCAAAACAAAAACAAAATGGTCTTAAAAAACATGCAATGGTGATGAAATAAAGTATGGTAACGTCATAAGAAATGTGACCAACATTAAAATGACTGCTCTACCCATATCTGTGATCCAGATGGCAACATATTCGTAGAAGAAGTTGAGGACGAGGATGAGTGCGAAGTTGATGCAGGATGCGGTGACGGACGTGGCCAGCTGGGGCGTGATGAGCGGCCCCACCAGCTGGATCTTGTTGGTGGGGCTCTCCTTCATGAAGGTGGCAAAGGTGGCGTAGACGGCCAACCTGTACGCGATCACGCCTGTGACGCATGCCACAACCATGCACGTCTAAGGAACCGAGAGAGAGAGAGAGAGAGAGAGAGAGAGAGAGAGAGAGAGACAAAGAGAGACAGAGAGAGAGAGAGAGAGAGAGAGAGAGAGAGAGAGAGAGAGAGAGAGAGAGAGAGAGAGAGAGAGAGAGACTACAGTTAAGTGAAAGGCATCCATTATTTTTGGAACTTTATTCTTGTGGTTTTGGTGTTGTCTGCTGGGATGCATCTGTGTTGCTGTATTGCTGGATGAATGAGCGTCTCACCCAGAAGAGAACTGTAGCTCCAGACACACAGAAGCGCGCACATCTGCTGGTGAAGGGCAGGTATGGCTCCTGTTCCTGTTAGCAATCAGTGTGTGAGTGACTAACACAACCGCCCTGTACATGCAGGCTAGTCCCTGCACACCTGATGCTGCAGGTGTTTGGAAAAGATCATCCCAATATCTGAGCTGCCACGAGGGGGCGTGGCACGAGGGGGCGTGGCACCTGGGTGATGTGGTTGAGGCGGCGATCTGTGCACTTCAGCTCAAACTCGGGCCTTATCTGCAGCTGCTGTTGCTCCTCCTCAAAGTCCACGAGATCCCACTCATACTCCAGCCTGGCCTGCCTTCTCTTCCACAGCTCCAGGAACAGGGTGACTGAGAGAGAGAGAGAGAGAGAGAGAGAGAGAGAGAGAGAGAGAGAGAGAGAGAGAGAGAGAGAGAGAGAGAGAGAGAGAGAGAGAGAGAGAGGGGGGGGGGGGGGACAGAGAGGGGGGGGGAGAGGGAGAAAGATGGGGGTGAGGGAGAGAAAGATGGGGTGATTGAGAGGGGAGAGAGAGAGAGAGAGAGAGAGAGAGAGAGAGAGAGGGGGGGGGGGGGGGGAGGGAGAGAGGGAGAAAGATGGGGTGAGGGAGAGAAAGATGTGGTGATTGAGAGAGAGAGAGAGAGAGAGAGAGAGAGGAGGAGAGAGAAAAAAGTCATTTGAAAAAAGTAAAATTGTAGTAATAAAAAAAAAAAATGTGAAGTTGGATAATGAAACATTCCCATAAAGCACATCAATAACCAGCAGTAATGAAAGCTTTGTCTGTTGTCACTGAACAAATGCCAGTGCAGTGTGGCTGTAAATTAACTACTTGTGCATACTGTTATTATTGGGACAAGGGTGTTCCAGATCCTGTAATTAACATTACCCTCATGCATCATCTGAAAGATTACAAAGCCAAAGTGCAGTGCTGCAATTGAGAATTAAGCAATTAATCTAATTAATTTAATTGATCTAAGAGAACAAAAACAACCTAACAAATATTTCAAATTAGTCTTGCTTCGTCCAATTCATTCATAAATTTCCCTCTAAGGGTGAGTTCATTAGCCATCTGGCTTTCAGACTGCTATATTACTATTCCAACAGCAGGTGGCACTGTTGGCATTGATTTTCATCGCTGTGAGTACACAAACTCACCCCAGATTCCCATGAACATGGCAAAGAACACAGTTCCTTCATTGTCAAACATATGGGATTGCTGTAAAATGAAGAGAGACCCACATTAATGTGTGTGTTGGTCACTGATGTGGCCTAAATGCAATTTGCAACACTCAATAACTCAATGACTTTACAAACACTATATGAACAAAAGTATTGGGACGCACCGCCCCTAGGATCAGCATCAGCACAAACACTGCTGGGAGCTTAATGGCACGGGCAGATGCATGCAAGCCTTAAACCACCAAGCACAATGCCAAGCGTCGGATGGACTGGTGTAACACGCCCAGCCACTGGACTCGGGAGCAGTAGAAACAAGATCTGTGGAGCGACCAATCACGCTTCTCAATCGGCCAGTCTGATGGATCAGTCTGGAATTGGTGAACACCAGGCCGACGTTACAAGGCCTGATCGCCATGATTTGTGCCAACTGTAAAATTTGGTTACAGGAATGATAAAGCGATGAGGCTGTTTTTAACGGGCTGGTAGAGGCTGGTGTTCCAGTGAAGGGAAATCTCAATACTTCTGCGTTACCCAGACACTTGCGTCCAATTTTGTGGGAATGGTTTGGGGTCTTCTGTTTCAGCCTGACTGTGTCCCAGTGCAAGGACCATAAATGTGTGGTCGGCTGAACAGAAGGTCATAACCAGCCCACACGGAGCCCTGACTGCAACACCTTCGAGTATCAACAGGTGTCCCGATACTTTTGTCCATGTAATGTATGTAAGGGCTGATGTCTGAAAGGCAGGGCGGTGTCTAGGCATTAATGAACAATCAAGCTAACTCACCAAAGATGACCGACACGATGAGCTAAGCTTCCAGTAGGTGCATTTATCATCACACAGAGCGCACATGATGATCTTCCCGCCAATATTAGGGTCACAAATCTCCTGACTACGAGACAGCAGGCACCACAAGGTGTGTTAGTGGATAAGTTGGATAGGTATATCATTTCAAACTTCCAAACATGAAACAACTACATAACTACAACCACATTATATATGTGGTTTTATATTTATAAATATATTTATATATATATATATATATATATATATATTTACATTTTTAAGGCATCTTAATCACCTATGCAATAATGTTATAATAATCAATATAATCAATAATGTTTTGCATTTGCATGGTCCATGAATATACCTACTAAAGACTTGCTAATCAAATCTACTGAGGGCAGTAAATTTGATATACAGAATGCAGCCGTTTTGTTTTCGCTAACCTTGTAATATTATCATCAATGGTGAGCAGGCCATAGACAAAGCAGATGACTCCCACCAGAGCAGCAAAGAACAGCATTTCTGTATAGAAGCCCAGCCAAGCAAAGTAGATACCAATCTTCTCACCGTAGTACTTCCTGTCGAAGGCACAACAGGAAATTCATTTGACATCGTTTCAATACAACATAGGATGCAACGTCCAAACTGCAGCAACCTGCTTTGTGGTAACATGCAACAAAATGCAGCCTGATTCACTAAAGAAGAGGGCAAGATCACGGAAATCACCCAGCGGTACACCAAGATCAAGGTGTGAGACTGGCGGAGACACCGTTTGCCTTCAGTTTGCCTCTTTAATGGAAAACAGGACCACAGTGAGAAATGGAGCCTCCACCATTCTGGAGGAAATGCCTCCAGTGTTTTGAGGGATAAAGGGAGTGGGGAATGAATCTATATTTCAGAAACTGCTGATCTACTGGGATTTTCATACACAACCATCTCTATTGAGCGGCAGTTCTGTGGGCACAAATGCCTTGTTGATGCCAAAGGTCAGAGGAGAATGGATAGACTGGTTCGAGCTGATAGAACAGCAACAGTAACTCAAAAAACCAATCAGTACAACCGAGGCATGCTGAAGAGCATCTCTGAATGCACAACATGTTGAACCTTGAGGTGGATGGGCTACAGCAGAAGACCCCAACAGGCAACTGAGGCTACAATATGCACAGGCTCACCAAAATTGGACAATAGAAGATTGGAAAAACATTGCCTGTTCTGATGAGTCATGATTTCTGCTGCGACATTCAGATGGTAGGGTCAGAATTTGGCATCAACAACATAAAAGCATGGATCCATCCTGCCTTGTATCAACGGATCAGGCTGGTGGTGCAATGGTGCGTTTTCCTGGCACACTTTGGGACCATTAGTACCAATTGAGTATCACGTCAACACCACAGCCTACCTGAGTATTGTTGCTCACCATGTCCATCCCTTTATGACCACAGTGAACCCATCTTCTGATGGCCATTTCCAGCAGGATAATGTGCCATGTGAAAGTGCGAATCATCCCAGACTGGTTTCTTGAGCACGACAATAAGTTCACTGTACACGAATGGCCTCCACAGTCACCAGATCTCAATCCAGTAGAGCAACTTTGGGATGTGGTGGAACGGGAGATTCACATCATGGATGTGCAGCTGACAAATCTGCAGCAACTGCGTGATGCTCTCATGTCAATATGGACCAGAGTCTCTGAGGAATGTTTCCAGTACCTTGTTGAATTTATGCCACAAAGGATTAAGGCAGTTCTGAAGGCAAAAGTGGGTCCAACCTGGTACTAGCCATGTGTACCCAATAAAGTGGCCGGTGAGTTTAAGTATTAGTTTTATTTTGATATGTTTTAAAACTCATTCTGAAAGATTTCATTACATAAATTTTTTTATTTCCGTAAAGGAGCTCCTCCCACCTGATGAGGTTGAGCGGTTGCTGCTTGTAGAAGCACAGGAAGCGGGCCCAGTGCCTGTAGAGGTGATGGCGCTCGCTCTCGCAGTCTTCCGACATCTCCCAATAGCAACACTGCAGAGTGGAAGAAGAAAGCACACCTCCGCCATGAGCGGGACGGGGAGCGGGACGGGGAGCGTGGGAGGCGGAGCGGGGAGGCGGAGCGGAGGTCCGCGTGCGCGAGGAGGGGCCTTACGTCGTGGAGCGGGTAGGCCGAGGTGTAGGTGCCGTTGTTGAGCAGTCGTTTGATACCCGTCTTCTCCTTCTCTTTGTGGCCCTCCTTGTAGTAGGGGCAGCGGGTGAGGATGTAATACACCTGCGAGAGCGAACGAAAAACCTCAAAAACCTCGCGGTCCCATCGCGGTGCCTCGCTCGGCTAACGCAGGGATGTAACCCCAACGTTATCTGCTGGGATTACCCGCTCTTGTGGACGACTTCCTAAGTTTTACTATGCAGCTCCAAACTATTGCGGCAGTGTTCCGGAGAGTTTTTGTACGATATTATTGTATAATTAACATACAGGCTCCAAACATGCGTGTCGAGCTGACAAGAGACCGCACGTCTTCGTGCTGGCCCGCAAGTGCACGTGCACGCCAACTCACGATCCTGTTGCGGGTGGAGGGGGGGAAGAAGGTCTCCAGGTTGGCGATGAAAAAGTCCTTCTTCCTGTTGTCGAAGGGCGCGGTGAAGTAGTCGGGCTCGGGCTTCATGATGTGGGGGGGCAGGCGGAAGGGCCGCGTGAGACACTCCAGAGGGACGTCGCGGCCCTTGGGGATGTCGCTGACCTTGAAGGGCATTTTGATCTTCAGCACTTCGGCATGCGTGGCCAGCACGTTCCACGGCGCGTGGATCTTCAGGTAGTAGGTCTTCTGGTCGTCCGACTCCTTCGGGCCCGGCGGCCGGGAGAGGAAAGCAGAAAGAGGACGATTAATGGAGGACCTGATTAATGATGTAATAGATGAGCACAACACTAATGATCGACATATTATGTGACCGAATGTTGAAATCATATAATTTGAACACTGCATTAATATATCTACAATTGTAAGAAGAAGTAATAATCAGTGTTTGTCAGAGCTATGATTCTGTGCATTTGAGCTCAGAAGAGTCTGGGCATGGCTAGTGGATTGTTTCCTCTGTGACCTATAGGGGGCGGGCATCTGTGTATTTTAGCTCAGAATCTCACCCATCTATCCTCAGTTTCCAGCATGAGACCAATCTTCTCCAGGTTGGCCTCAAACTCCTTTCTCCTCTCCTGCAAATAATATGCAAAAAAACACATGCATACACAAGCACATGCAAATACATAAAAACATACACAAATATATACTATTAAACTAGCAAGCCCCCCCCCCCCCCCCCCCCCCCCCCCCCCCCCCCCAAGGCAGGGCAGCCTAAACAACATAAAACAAGATGACTACTCATGATGCATGTAATTTTATATCAATTGCCTTTATATGAATCCATAGAGCCACTCAGAAGCTGTCTGTACCAGGACTTGAGCCCTTTCTCCAAGGAAAATAACACTACTAAACATACTTGAGGGCTGCACCCCCATTCCGCTTATTAAATCAATTAGTCTTCAAATAACTAATCAGTTGTACTGGGCATACCTGCTTGGTCATAAGGAAAACATGCGGTCGTGTCAGCACATTGTGGATAAGGCTACCTCGCCTGGCTCTGTGTTGTACAGAGATACAGGAACGTGTTCTGATACGGTGTTCCTGGAGCTGCTAATGTAATAACATGAAACCAACCCAGCCAGCAACAGCAGTGGTGTTGCGGTGTTGTACATCAAAAGAAACCAGAGCTGCAAGTAGAGCCCGTGTGACATAAACAAGTCCCACAAGCCGGCCAGCAGAACCTTCTAGTGAACCAACCCGCCTGAACCCGAGAGGCTACTGATCTCAAATCAGCCCACACATTATGAGGACGAAGGACTCAGTGATTCATGATCAAATAATGATAATAAATAAACAGGTGTGTGTGATCAGGTGAGATTCTCCGCATGCGAGACAGAATATGCTGGTTATGTTGTACACTACTGAGCCCCGACAGCCATCGCAGTGTGAAAGGCAGAGACGAAGGCCGTTTTTGAGAACAGATTCCAGGATTTATCTGTGAAGCTGAACTTGGTAAGTGCAGAAACCGCGATAGCTGGGGCAGAGACAACCCAGAGGCGTTTCTGTTCCTCCACTGCTGGTTGCATGGCGTAAACACCACCGATGGTCATATGACGCCTGCCTGCAATTTCTCAACCCCCACACACCACGGGGCAGTCAGCATTAACTCAACTCATCAACTGTAAAAGCAGTGGTGTGCTTGTATCATGACATGTAGATATGATCACAGGATGTGTTTCTCCGGGGGCGGGGGGACCGTCCCACTGTTGTGTCCCCACTGCATCAGGGACATACCGCCTTCTTGTCTCCATCTTTGTCATCAACATAGGACAGGACAAAATCAATGCGACGCACACCATCTCTGAAATACACAGAGTCCTTGTTCTGCTTCAGCTTAATGACCTGAGAGGAAAAAAAAAAAGAAAGAGAGTAAGGTCAAAGGTGAACGAACGAACACACACACACACACACACACACACACACACACACACACACACACACACACACACACACACACACAATGAAGATGATGTGTATGAAATTCTCACAACCAAGCAATCATCAAAACTCATAATAGTAATTCCATTACACTACACTGCCTAACCCTGATCGGTAGATAAATGTTAAGGATGCCAAGAATCAGTAAACGATCAATGAAATTTACCTAACAAGCACCATATTGGAATTTGAGTTTTGGCACGCATGATGATGCCACGATTCCACTTATAGAACACATATTTACCAGCAAACAAACATAAAAGATCAAGATGCAGGAAGTAAGAGGCTGATGATAAAGTGAAATAGCGTGCAGTAGCGCCCCTGTCCTGATGACACTGCGTGTTTATTACCCCAGCAGGGTCATCATTAAGGGCTGACCATATACCTGGTCGTGTTGGATACTGCTTCAGTTGTAAACTGTTCATTTTAAACACATCACAAAACTCTACTGAACTTAGCCTGTGTTGCTAGTACATAATCTTTCTCCCGGGTGATTACTAATCACTCCAGTGAAGAGGAAGTGACACTGCCAACTGTCAGCAGCCAAGCCAACCGCGTCACTGGAAAACCAAGCAAACGGGAACAGCAGTCACGCATGGCAGGTAGAGGAACAGAGCGCTGAAGATCCATGTTGCTAATAAACACAGAAGCCAGGAGGCACGTGAGAAGGCAAATCCGCTGTGACCTAGATTCAAACGAATCCCCACGTCTGCAGAGGCCCCACAAACAGCTGTGATGCTTCAAGCTGACATTTCCTAAATGTGTGCAAATATAGTTATTCTGTAGTGGTCAACATTGACCACCTTGGTGATTTAGTGTCATCACTGTCAATTTATGTTAAGTAAGGTTATATTTAATGTTTTTATTGGGTGTGTGTCTGTGGTTGAGAAAAGGGCGTGTCTATGTTTGTGTCTTGGGAGGGCGTGTCTATGGGTGGTTTCTGGTGGGGGTTTCCCCATCTAACTGACACCGATTAGCAAGCACCAGGCGAGTTATAGCCTATTTGTGGCTAGTCACAGGAGTTTACGGAGCAAAAATAATTTTACAGGATTACATGATTTGCTTTTTTGGATAGCTAAATCTTCAAGGTGGCTCTATGAAAACAGCCTCAAAGTCAGTGCGCGCTCTCTTTAGGGTCCACCAAAGTAGATCAGCCATCACCGAGCAAAGGGTGACGGGGACAAACGTACATCCCGCACAAAATCCCGACATGACACTCTCCAGCCTCCAGCTCTGCCATGTCCATCACGGTCAAATTTAAGTAGTTATCTAAAGCCCCCATTTGGACAGCCTGTGAGGAACTTGCGGGCCGGTGCCAGTCTAGACCGTGGCTAGGATGTACCGTCTCACATGATGCCTGCTTGTGCTTCGCCCATCACATATTTGGCATGTCCAATTCCGAAGGAGGGAACAAAGGTGTAGCAGGCGTTCAGCGTTAGGCCGACTCTCCTGGACTGTCATTGTGTGTTCAGTGATGTCTGGGGTGAGGTGCGGTGTGCAGACTTTGCTTCAACAAAAAAAAAGCAGGCAAGAACATTCTGGAAGTGCACTAACCACCTCCATCTGGCAGAGGTCCCTGCAGTGTAATGAGAAACCCTTGCAAAGATGTTACTCAAGTGGTCCGATTCACTCAATGCTTTGTGCCACAGTGTTCTGTTGTCCACAGGTACAATGAATAAAGTGTCATGGGTCTGGGGTAGAGAGAACAGTGCTCCCTCTGATCTCAGGACAGGGGCGTGTGGGCTTTTAGCACAGTGGGACAGTACTACTTTTATATTGGCATGTGCTTGATATCGTGAAGCCAGTTTGTTCAATTCTGCAGTCACGAGCAGCAGGGTTGTGCACTGCAGGGGAGGCGGGGACGGCTTCACTGGGGACACCGAGACATGAGGGTTTGACTTATTCGAGGACGAGCATTTCTCTCCATGTGGAAGTACTGATGAGGAGGACGGTTAACTCACAGCTTGATGGTAGCGTTTGTCTTCTCAACGGCTGTGGAGCCGGAGATGAGATTCTCCCAGAGAACGGTGGATGTTATCAGGGTCACATCATGTCTCACATCAGCTGTGGTGAATGTTGCTCAATAGCCTGGCTGCTGATGCACATCTTTCTGCAGTGTGCAAGTGCAGCAAGGAGCACAGAGGCCTTCGTCATGTGGGCCAGCCTGTACATCCCAGCACGCATCACGGCTGGGGCATCAGCTGCTTGTGTGCGCTGCACAGTCTAAGTTCCACAGTTGACCACCAGGGGAGCTGTTCTCCAGCCCTGAGTTATCCCAGTCACACCCATGATAGGGCGGGCTATGAAGAGAACTTCTCCATGACTCAGTTTGCTTTTTAATTTTTTTTTGTTAAAGTGCACTCACATTAGTATAAAGGCAGTATTATGTACACACACACTATAATGTACAAGTACCATATGTCTACTTAAACAAACCAACAAAAGTTAATGCTAAAAGTTACAATATATTTTTTGCTCAGTGTAATGACTGCTACTAGTACAACTGAGCACTTTATGCATATGCATGTAATTTTATTGTGAGTCATTTTGTGACTGTAATAATCAAATGGAGTCCTTGTTCTGAACCTAAATCCTTCCACGGCGTGACTGATAACTGCAGGACTGCACGGACTCATCACAGTTTTGTAAGCAATAATCAGGGATTGTACAAATCCAATAACTACAGTCCACAGATTCTCATGATGAGAACTCAATGGTAGAAGTGTTGTAATGTTAATTGATGCTGTAATGTGAAGTATTAATGTGTCTTCATACAATAATACTTGAGAGAGAGAGATTGTATGCTCACTTTAAGATTGCTTTAAATAAAAAATATTTTTATCTCAGAAAACAGTCTGCGTAAGAGCAGCAGTCCAGTTCACACGTGCTTACATAATCATGTCCACAATCATCAGCCATGAGGTCCAGACATTACAGGGAGAGCCCTCACAATGGCCTACCCACATACAAAAAGGCCTTCAGACACATACATTAATGCAGAGTGGAGACAGACACAGCACCAGCGAAAGAGAACACTTTAACTATATATATATATATGTATGCATGTCTGTGTGTGTGTGTGTGTGTGTGTGTGTGTGTGTGTGTGTGTGTGTGTGTGTGTGTGTGTGTGTATAGATTTCCTTTAGGAGTATGCTACCTGTTCCCAAAGGAGAAAGCAGTTTTTTTCTGTTCCATTTAGTTTTTCCTAGCTCATAGCCTTTTCAACAATGTATGTGCATCAAATTTGTCAGTTTGTTGAAATGACTCCAAAAAGTAGTCGTTTCATTCCAACAGTAAGATGGACTGACCTGTGCATTCATTCTGTGCAGTTTTTTTATTTCATAAACTTCCCTTGTTTTTTAGTTAACATATATTTTAGTATAAATTACAATGTGAGACTATACAGAGAATGGTGCATTATAATTAAAATACACATCAACCTATGATACTGGTACAACTAGTATGAAACTAGAATAACTTCATACTGGTATGAATAAACAAGTGTCTTAAAATCTAACACCTATGATTTAATAAGCTATCTAGCATGATACACAACCAACATGTAATTAAGAAACAAACCATCATGTCAATCCAGAGTCTAAATCAAAGTGAAATATTCTAGTGTAAACACATATTGGGCCTACAGTCTATGAATGCACATGGAGCCTAATTCAATTTGCAAACCTCAATACAAGTAAGCATATTGTCTATAAACACGCCAACGCTTGCACACTCGAGTGAGCTAACACCAGGAGTGTCTGCTCTGTGCCGTGCTATCAGGACTGAAATCCTCACACCCACGCCACAGATAAGAGCTGGGCAGGCCAACACCCTGGGTCACTGCCTGTCAGGCTGCCCTTCAGGCACGGACTGACCTGCAGCCGCATTAGTGCTTTAACGAGTCTTGAAAAATTAGGCACCGTGCAGCTTTTCCTGAAGACGTAACCAAGACGGCTGTGTTCTGTAACCATGGCAGTTATTTATAGCTTCATCCAGTTTCAACCAGTAATTCACAGTAACACGTCACTTGTGGTTTTGCCCAGCACAGCTCTCTTAGAAGCCTGTGCACTTTGAAAATCACAAATATACCCTGATACCAACACGTCTTGTAGAAGTATACCATGGATTAAATTATTGTTGACATGCATTAAACTTACTCTTGCTACCAGCAACTACAGAGAATTGTTTAGCTATAATGACATACGCATACATTTAATTCAAGACAATCAATCTGCCCCCTTTAGAAGAACGGCTAGCTATAGCTTCAGACGTAACCTTTGAGCTAGGCAGACAAAACAAGCAAACAATCTCAAAACAAAAACAAACAAAAGCTTCCTGTGTTCCAGAGTGTATCAGCCAATAAGGGCTGAGCACAAACAGGGAGAAATCCCTCTTCCTGCCATTAAAGACTGCCATTTTAAAACTGTAATTTACCGGACATAACTGCAAAACAATTTAGACTTGTGCCATTAGGTTAATATTTTCAGACATATTCCAGCAGATTTTGGAAAATCAGCAGATTATAAATGTAGAATATAGCAGTACCCTGGCAGCTGCCTAAACACACCTATCTTAATGAAGGCTCCGATTACACCACTTCACCCCACATACCCTCGGCTACGAGCAATCATGGATTGTATTGCCACACTTCAGACAGCACCATTTGTGTGTGTGTGTGTGTGTGTGTGTGTGTGTGTGTGTGTGTAGGTCACACTTTCTCAGAAAAACACCTCTAAGCCACACAGAATCAAATGCAAATCAAGTTCTGATCTCAATGTATAATTGTCTTATCAGCTCTGGATGCCAAAGACACAGCAACGTTGGGTGAAATGCTGGGGGGTGGGCGGGGGGGAGGGGGCTTGAAGAGGATTGTTGTGAGTCATCTCACTTGGGAAGAAATGCTGCCGATGATGTATTACACAGCGGGTAAGGTGAGAGGCATCTTAGAGACGCATCTAATCTGCATGCACATACACAGGTATTATTTCACAAAGGAACCAATGCCACAAAGGCCCATTCAAACATCAAGAAATAGGAGTGCATAGAAAGACTGGCTCCTCATTTCATCTGCCCACACTAGACCCAGTTCATGGAGCCACTGTCCATCTGCCCACCACTGGAGCCAACAAGGCCATTTGTAACAGCAGGCAGTGGAAGCGTCCAGCCTATAGGAAATGCTGGAAGGAACAAAATTGTTTGGCAGGGTGTGGAAGGATAATGAACTAAGGCCCAGATTGGGCCAGAGCTGACTCCTGCGATATTAAAAGCCAACAAGGAAGATGCCAACTCGAAGTCAGTCGTTTGACAAAAGCTGAAAGTCTGCACTTTATATTCTTTCTTTTGCATGACAGATTAGGAGTACTATGTTAATGAAGTGTGTGTGTGTGTGTGTGTGAGCGGTGTGTGTGTGTGTGTGGAGGGGGGAGACTTACCTCCTGGTGGCCGGGGAGTGGCGTTCCCCTGTCTGAGGCGGAGAGAAGACCATTGTTATCTGTGGGGAACACAACCAGTTAGAGATCGGGCAAAGTATGTGCAGAACAACCTTTCAACCTTCATCACAACAGGGATGAGCCATCATTCTGCAGGTTCAAAAACACTCCAGACGATCTACAACGCTGTTGATGGAATGTGTCAAATGTGTTAAAATCCCTCGTTATACATATTTTAGACAGCCAACAACAGAGCACTGTTGCTTGTGTAGTCAGTGGGAATAACAATTGTTAAAAATGACACAGACCCTCCCCCCCGCAGACATCACAAGCATCGCAATCTCCCACGACAAAAAAAAAAGCCGTGACACCGAAGCAAAGCCTCAACACATTTCCTGCTAAATGTGAAAGTACGGAAAAGAACCAAGAGATGCTATGTGTGTCAGGTTCTATAATACAGAGTCACAGGAACACAGGAAACGAGAAGATGTCCAAGGCTAAATCTGTTCTGCGTCTGCTTTACTTCCTGTCCGCTTTCGTAGATGAACTTCACATATAATCAGAAAACATTTCTGAATATATTAAGATTATAGGATAAGATTTGCGGAAACACAGAAGAGGATGAAACGTGTGTTGGTAAATGTCAATATTGCCGTCTAAACTGCAAAGTCTCTCCAAATTTATTCTGTTTTTCGGTGCCATTGCTGTCCACAACAGATTTTTGGCCACTCATAAATGAAACGAAATTAAAATAAATACAAATCACACCTTTGGCTGTTAAAAGAAGGATTTTCAGAGACATGTGAATTTTTTACGCCTTCTACGATCTTCTTCAAAAGAAACCTTCAGCGTCCAGGAACTTAAAAAAAAACAGAACCAAACGAAGATCCTCCTTGTTTTCACCACAACCCAACATGCATGATAAACCTCCTGCTTCTGTCGGTGGCATTTGAGAGTATACTGCTGCACTTCCTGTGAAGACTGGTGGGAAAGTGAGCTTTGCATACTTCCAAACACACATACAGAGTGCAGCCTGAATATTATGAAACTTACACGTACATTATGAACATTGAAAGTGCAAGTATGAGAGCACTCACTGCTTCATACTGTACAAAGGGCCTTTAGTATGCAAAACAGCCTACACACACCGACATGCTGGGAGTGAAGTGCTGTGTGTGTGATTGACCACACTGCTGAGTGTGCCCTCACAGCTAGGCAGCAGAGTGGCGTGGGCGGGGGGTGGGGGGGTTTCACGGGCAGCACCGCTTCTATACGCCGTGGCGGGCAAAAGCCACGGGGAGGCAGGGGAGAGCTCCGTCCCAGCCATCACCCGCCCAGACAGAGGGAAAAGCAGCTTTCTAGGGGAGTCGCCTCGCAAGCACACGACATCAGCCAAACAAGCACACGATTACCACTAGACACCAGAGACTGAGGTGGTGCAGTGGGGTCCACACTGAAAACAAGAAGGTAACGAGACTAAATCAGGCAAGCAAAAAACAAAAAGAAAGAAAGGAATTAAAAAGACGATGTTAATCGTCAAGCAACACCAGAGTAATAGATTTGCAACACGGAGCCCTGAATGAAACCGACAACATCAGGAGATTAAAGAAAACAGATGGAGAAAAGAAAGGACGGATAAACAGCGTTTTCACTGGGCAGACGAGAGCACAAAAGGGGCAAACGGCAGATGGACAGACTGATGATACGCTCTGTCCATACCTGCCAGGAGGGTCTTCCTGTAGCCAGTCAGCACGGCAAAACCATCTGAACCAGGGAGACGTCACGAAACGGAGAAGAGGGGTGAAAAAAAAGGAAAAGAAAGGACATATTGGTTGAATCCTAAATGCAGAAAATAGCAATGAGAAACTGTTAAAAATACACAACAGGAAGTCAATTATATGAATAGGTCTTGCACTTTAAACTGGAATCTTGCGAGCAGTAATGAAAAATTTGCAAGTCCTGGAGGACACAAACAGTCTCAGAGATCCCGTGTCTGGGAAACCCGCTTTCTCCAGGTCAAGGTACCATTATGGCAGGTGCTACTTACAGTCAGCACACAGCTATAATTACACCTGCCTTTACATCTCAGATTCTGGGAGAAAACAACACTTGTAAATGAATGGACATTCAGTGTTCTGGGAAGCTAGCTGGCACAAAACATGAGGCCTGGTGGTCAAAACCCCTGCGATGTTCCAGTCACCTGCATCCTGGTATCTGCAGCACCCTGAACAGCTGTGGGTGCTGCTCGAGGATTTGGGGACACGCCCTTTCAACATCCCCACCCAAGAAAGGAGTCCACCTGCCATAACTAAGGGTTCCACAAACAGAGACTCAAAACACTTTTGCTTGGGTGTAGAAGATGCGCTGGCCCTCCCCAGCACAAACACACACAGTTATACGCTGTAAGAAAAGATTATTATAGCCCAGTGCTTCTGATGCGTGACCACAAAAGATACGTCAATCAACCATCCCAGGAACTGAAAACAGTATGCGCCCTTAATATCAGTCAAATGACAACACCCCAAACCACCATGCTTCCCCCAAAGAATTATCACAGGCAAGAATTATATTTTTACTTTCATATTTTTTTTTATCAGACACAAACAATGACTCCCCGAAAGGGCTGCAGTCTTCCTGTCTTTGTCGAAGTTTGAACAGCCGCTGAACCAAAGCCACGGGCAACTTGTACATGTTTGCACAGATGCCATATTTTCCAGGGTGTAATATTAGAACTTGATAAATGAACATGATTATCAGATGGTTATTCTCTTTAGATTAGAAATGTATGTCAGCATTCTGAAACCCAACTGATTAAATATTTGCAGCTGTCCAACAAGGACATTAGCTCTCCCTCCTACTTAAATGTTTTTATTAACCGATTTCTCAAATCAACTGCTCCAAGTAAATGCTTTTGAGACCTTCTATATCTATAGGGAGAGCCCTTTGAGACTGTGAGACCGTCAAATGTTCTCTAAACCTTTGGGAGAATAGCCGGTTAGTATCTGTGGATTTCTGGCAGGCTGTAGAGTCTCGGAAGTGATGCCAAGGCCCAGGAAACAGCTATAGGCTACCCATGCCCACGATTGTTATACCCACGGTCGTTATTAGGGATGCACCGAAAATTCGGCCACCGAAAATTTTCGGCCGAAATGGCTTAAATGTGCATTTTCGGTTTTCGGCCGAAATACTTTCATCACCGAAACAACGTGCTGTGAGGACGCAAGCAAAAATCGCCGCCTGCACGCGCTTATTTGGATAAAGCTAGCAAAAAAGTTTTCCAGTGATGGCGCCGAGGCAAAGGACATTACACCAAAAATTATGGAACTCGTTGCCGATTTAGTCGTACAGTTTGAGCTGAAGCTGAGTACACGATTTAAAATATCGTACAGTGTACGCCCAGCACTAAAGCTGGGCGTACACTGTGCAAATTTTGGCCCATTTTCAGCCGATTTTTCACTTGTGCGTCTATTTTTGCGATCGGGCCGAGTTGCGGCTCAATCGCGTGTCGTGCATCGTGTAGTTTACACAGGTGAACGACCAACTCCTGATCAGAAATCGCAGCGTCGCAAGAATATCAAACATGTTTGAAATTCAGATCGCTCCTCGTGAGAGTATCGCACTGTTGAAGCAGCTCCACGAGCCGACTCTCCCTGCAATTTAGTCGTACAGTTTTATGGTGTTAATTTTGGGACAAATGTTTTGTTCATTTGAAAATGACATCTGAAACTGAAAGTTACAGTGTTGAGCCTGAACATCGAAAAATACCACAATCGATTCAAAATAAAAATAAGTGAAGCAAATGTTTTTTCAGTTTAAATACAATTTTGATTCAATTCTGTATTTATTTTGAATCAATTGTTTTTTTTCAAGTTTCAGGTTGAAGGTTTAATGTATTTCAGATTTCAGACTTTTTTTTCAGATTCAGATCTTATTTTTTTGAGTTTCGGATCTTTTTTTTCACCTTCACATTTTTTTTTCAAGCTTCGAAGCTGTTTTTTTCAGTTTCAGATCTTTTTTTCAGTTCAGACTTTTGGCCCCGATCTAACGTGAGGGGCGTGGTATTAACGGATAGGGGCGTGGCCAAACGAGTGACAGCACGAGAAGCCTCTCGCTGCAGCCTGCAGGAAGGCGGAGTTGGACATCCAACCCCGCCCACATCCAACTCCACCCTCTTCTCAAGTCCGAAGCCACGCCCATGTTATGTTCGAAACTCGGGACTGTTTTTGCTCCCAGTAAACAGAACTGCCAGAACTATTTACATGTGTTTTATAAGTGTTTTAAGTGCAGAAGTGCATTTTAAGTGCATTTTGAAGTACTTTACCCTAAATTCCAGCACTTTTCAAATCTGAAACACAATACAACATTAAAATTGGTCAGGTAAATGTTCCTTCCCCTGTGTTTGAGGGGTGTTTCTTTATACTACCACATATCGTTTCAGGAGGACACTGCAAAGAATGTGACGCGCGCGAGGTGTGCATTGAGCATGAGACACACGCATTTGACCGTCTTCACACGCTCTCACGCCACACATCCGATTTCTCACACCGAAAAAAAATTTAGTTTATTTACCTCTGATCTACATCTATGATTCAATGAGTTACTAGTTCGCTCTGGCGCCAACCACCGGCGATTGATCTATCGCGATATAATACTTTATTTGTGTCCATTTTACATCCCCCCGTCAACATTTTACGTTCGCCACCCAATAAATAAAAATAATGAATAACATACGTGGAACGATACACAAAGTAAACGAGGTATGTGTAAATTAAGCGCAACGACGTGTCTCTTGAACACGTGAGTTATTATGTGTATTTTCAAGTACCACACAGTTATTCTCGAATGAAGAAGTAGTGGGTTGGCGCACCACAGCGCATTAGAGGGTGGAGTTGGATGTGGGCGGGATTGGATGTCCAACTCCGCCTTCCTGCAGGCTGCAGCGAGACATACTTGGACAGCACAGCAAATCATTCCTGAGAGCCTTCCACAATGTTGCCTGATCAAAAAATGACAGGCTCTTACACTTTATATTGAAATAAATGCAGCAATGAAAGAGTCCTGTTAAGCGAGACTGTCTGGAAAGGATTTATGTTAATAACTTAGATACACTGTGATGATTGTTCAGACTAATGTTTCCAGCTTTGCACCCAGCACTTCGCGCTCGTCACTGTTTTGAACACAGCGTGGTGACTCCATATGCCTGTCTCTGCTGACAGACATCTAAAGACTCTTTGGTGACTCTGTGTATCGGCCACTCGTTTAAAATCATCCCGACGAGCTCCGAATCACCATTTGTTGAAATGAAGATGGTTCATAACTTTTGTTTGAAAATTATGTTGAGTGAAATACTAGCCGACATCCAGCTAGACAGCTCTATATTACTAGTTCAGAATACTGTTTAGCGATAACGTCGAATTAAGATTATAGGAGGGTACGTGAATCTACAGTGGTAGACCGTTAACGACAGCACTAAATTTAAAGGGTTTATTATTATAGATGTATGGTTATCAGTGAATGTTCCTACACGCCATCAGCGTCATTTAAACCTCTGCGAGCGAGTGGCATCGCATTTAGTATCTGTGCAATTTTTAGTATATTTCGCTTTGTATTGGTTTCTATTGTTAGTCTAGATTGTCAGCCGAGCGGCTCCCGACATAATCGTTAAACAGCATCCTGAACTCGTAGTTTGGAGCTGTCGGTTAGCTCCGAATCGTTCACCCAACATAAATTAACAAACAAAAAATATAAACCATCTTCATTTCCACGTATCCTACAAATGCGATGCCACTCGCTCGCAGTGGTTTAAACGACGCTGATGGCGTGATGAACGTTCACTGATTAATAATCTGTAATAAATCTTTATTGTTTATGTTGTGACGTGGGGGTAAAGTGTTATTAATGGGAGGACACACTTGCTGAGAAGAGCATTTTATATAAGGGGTTTCACATTTAACATTAACTTAACTACGTTAATATAATAGAAGACACACGGACTTCAGCACAGCACGCACGGTCACAGATAGACTTCTTCTCCCGTCCCCACCAGCCAGGTCACATACACATCAAGTCAAATCGTACCGTTTGCCCTCTAAGCCCAACGTGAAATCATTTTGTTGTGCAGTAAAATGTCTCAGCACCAAACAACGAAGCATTTTTAGCCGATGGTCACCTGATAAACTAGTCGCTCTAGCCCAAATAAATGATAGATAACGTGAGGACGACCACATACAAATAATTAAGGTAGAGTTTGCAAATCTATGTGTTAAGCTGAACGTTTTCTGTTGTATAGGTTTTGTTAGGCAACATAAATTAACACATTCGTTTGTGAAAGAAGAAACGGGAAGTTCCCCATTACCTGTGAAAAATGCCCATCTGCATTCGTGTAATGACAACAGTCAGTAGCCTATAACTCCTTCTCCTACTTTTTGGTCTTTTTACTGTCTTAATTGTAGGCCTATATTGATTTAATAATTGCAAAATATATGCAACAAGGCCCGCAGACAGTGGAGGATAAACAGAAGTTAACTAAAGGACTTAACAATGACTGTATATAGTTAATATTGGATATGGATTTTATCAGTTGGCCGTGTGACTTTTTCCATTGAAAACTCACGTTTAGAGAATGTTACTAATAAAAGTCAAATTTCATTCAACATGCGCTTGTAATTTTTTAATAATGAATTGTTCCACGTGCGCTAAAAAGTTACCACTCTGCAGTAAAGAGTTTTCTTACGTATCCGTCTGGTTTTCGCGTTCTTCTTTAATTTCATCTTGTCCACTACACACATGCTACTACCCCACACACCCTAAATCTAGACCCATGACATCGTGGGGTCGTAACAGACGTAATCTAGACTAACAATAGAAACCAATACAAAGCGAAATATACTACAAATTGCACAAATACTAAATGCGATGCCACTCGCTCGCAGAGGTTTAAATGACGCTGATGGCGTGTAGGAACATTCACTGATAACCATACATCTATAATAATAAACCCTTTAAATTTAGTGCTGTCGTTAACGGTCTACCACTGTAGATTCACGTACCCTCCTATAATCTTAATTCGACGTTATCGCTAAACAGTAGTCACCGTGCTGCGTTCAAAACAGTGACGAGCGCGAAGTGCTGGGTGCAAAGCTGGAAACATTAGTCTGAACAATCATCACAGTGTATCTAAGTTATTAACATAAATCCTTTCCAGACAGTCTCGCTTAACAGGACTCTTTCATTGCTGCATTAATTTCAATATAAAGTGTAAAAGCCTGTCATTTTTTGATCAGGCAACATTGTGGAAGGCTCTCAGGAATGATTTGCTGTGCCGTCACTCGTTTGGCCACGCCCCTATCCGTTAATACCACGCCCCTCACGTTAGATCGGGGCCAAAAGTCTGAACTGAAAAGAAGATCTGAAACTGAAAAAAACAGCTTCGAAACTTGAAAAAAAAATGTGAAAGTGAAAAAAAAGATCCGAAACTCAAAAAAATAAGATCTGAATCTGAAAAAAAGTCTGAAATCTGAAATACATTAAACCTCAAATATCAAAATATACAGCAACCTGAAACTTGAAAAAAATAATTGATTCAAAATAAATACAGAATTGAATCAAAATTGTATTTAAACTGAAAAAACATTTGCTTCACTTATTTTTATTTTGAATCGATTGTGGTATTTTTCGATGTTCAGGCTCAACACTGTAACTTTCAGTTTCAGATGTCATTTTCAAATGAACAAAACATTTGTCCCAAAATTAACACCATACACACACACGATTTAAAATATCGTACAGTGTACGCCCAGCTTTAGACGATCAGCCGTTCTCTGTCGTAGGGATTTCGTAGCACATTGAGCCCCGTTATGTTTTGCCGAGCAGACGACATTTATCAGATGTGTGTTTACCTGAGCTGTTTAATGTTGTTGCAACTCACGTCACGTTTTTATGAGAGAATTTATATTTATCTTTCAGGCCAGTCAGTTATAATTAAATTTAACTCGTATAAAATACATATATTTATCCTCTCAGATAAAAACGGTCTGCAAGCGAGTTAAATTTAATTAGTGGTGGGCCGTTGTCAGCGTTATCGCCGTTAACGGCCCACCACTAATTTTATTTTATAATATGCATTACTGTAATGTCAGTGCTAAATAAATATTTTCAAATCAAATTTGATTTATTCTATACTAAATCCAATCCCTAGTCGTTATGCCCAGGGCTGCTATGTCCCCAGACTGGTCCCTCCTCGCTCTCCTCCTCGCTCTCCTCGGGCCTGGTACAGTGCTGTTAAACAACCCTCACGTATCCTCACCTCACACAGGTAAACATGCCCTCCGGTATCCTGGATACTTGTCTCAACTTGTTCGCCACCACAGCAGAGGAGACCCCCACAAACGAGTTACGTTTTCAGCGATACCACTTAGCTCACGGAACTTGTTTACGCATTCAGATCTCTTTCATCTGACCATCTGGTCAACCGTGGAACAGAAACTACATATTGTTATGCTAAAACAGAGACATAGCAAGTGGTATTACCACAATCCAGTGTTCTCAAGTCTCACGCATTGAGACTCACCCCCCCCCCCCCCCCCCCCCCGCTCAACAACTTACGTTCGCCACCGACTCTCGCACTCTGAAATTAATTCAAAACTTGAGAGCCCTGCCACAATAATTTTCATGCTCTTTCATGCATAGAACTATGCAATCAGTTGTATTTTTATAACTTACTATAAACTCAGGTGATGTAAATAAACTTACTATAAACTCAGGTATGATATTTTTTGTTTTATCAGAAAAAAAAATCATACTATATAAAATGTAGGCCCTACAACAGTACGTAACCCTCTACAGAGTCCTGAAGTTCATGAAAAGCTGCAGATTGCTTAGACCTAATACTATTCGAATAGGCTGTCAACACTTTGAACCAAAGGCGCTAGGCAACCAGGAGCGTGAAGACCACTCAGATAAGCATATCTACAGGCAGAAAAGGCCAGAGGAATGTCGCAGGGTCTCATGAATGTCAGTTTTTTCTTCTCCACAGTGTGTCTGTCCCATACGGAGTAGTCTGATAAGACAAGTGGCCAACAGCGAGATAAAGTGGGGGAAACTGGTGAAACGTCACCACAGGCAACCACTTCACTCAACACACAGTTAAACCAGCGTCCTGCATTCCGACAGACAGGGGTGCAGCGTTGGACAGCAGGTTTATTGAAAATGGGGGGGGGGGGGGGGGGGGGGGGCTCTGTAAATGTTTCTAAATCACCATCTCAAAGTCTATAGTTGGGCCATGCCAAATTTGGCAAAGTTCAAATGTGGTCATGAGTTTGTTTATGAGCAACAGCAAACAGCTTAATGTTAGAAAGGAAGGGTTGGACATTAGAGAGGAAGTGTGATCCTTGGACAAACTCACAGTCACCAGCAGCAGATTAAGTGTCCAATGTCAAGCATTTTTTTTCCATTACTATTTTAGAATGTATTATCCACTTAAAAGAAAAAAGCGATAAGTTCATAGAGCAGACAGTTCCTGTTATTGGTATTCCAGTACCATGAGCAGGATGTCTATATATTATACTGTTGAAAATAAGTAGGCTTGGAATGGCATTCAGAAATTACTTTTGTTGCATAGTTGGCTACATCCTTCTAGGTGGTTAAGTGTTCTCCTTAGTGTGTTGATGCATACTAAATGAAGTAGAGCATCATTCCTATTGTAGCAGAGACCAAACACACACACCTACTTGTACTGTAGGAGAGACCAAACACACACACACCTACTCGTACTGTAGGAGACACCAAACCATCACACCTACTCGTACTGTAGGAGACACCAAACACACACACCAAACACTAGGGGTGTCACGATTCTCTAAATCCTCTACACATAAGCAATAAGCCTACAGTAATGTGCCCGTTAGATTTAGTGACCATTCAGTCAAAGGAGCATCAGAGAGGTCAGGCACAGATGTTAAACAAGGACTAGCTTATAAACACTGCAACACATCCCAGAGTGTTCAGTTGAGTTGAGCACTCTGTGCAGTCCCACTGAGTTTCTCCACATCAACTCATCAAACCACGTCTTTCCCCACCTCCCTTTGTGCATAGGGACACAGCAGTGCTGGAACAGTAGTTTCCTAAAACATCCATATAGGCTGAAGCACTAAGGTTATCGTTCACTTCAACTAAGGGGCCTTGTTCAAAAACACAGCACCACATTCCCTCCTCCACTAAACTTTACTGTTGGAACGAAGCATTAGCATAAGGACTTTCTCCCCACGGTCACAACCAAGCACTATCGTAAGTCACTCCGGACAAGAGCATCTGCTAAATGCTGTACAGGTAAATGTTAACGCATGCATTCCAGTCTTCTCCTGGCATCTCACAAACCCAGAATTGTCCATCAGATCCACCGGATGACCCACGGCAGCTGAGGGATGACTTTGCACACAGTCCTATTCTGTTCCCATAGAGATTCTAGAGGTAGTCTGGTGATTCCAGACAGGTGTAGACGGGTGGTTTGTACGCACCATGTGGTTCAGTAACCTCAACCTGTGAGTTTGCATATGGTCGACCGCTTCAGGCTGGGTTGCTATGACTCCTCTATGCTTACATTTCACAATGACAGTGCTTACAGATCTAGCAGGGCAGAAATTGACACATGGCAATGAAGGTATCTTACGACAGCTATTAAAGTCCCTGAGCTATTCTGTACAACCCATTCTACTGCCAGAGGTTGTCTATTACAATTACATGGCTTTGTGCTCAATTTGACACAACTGTTTGTAATAGGTGTAGCAAACTCCTGAACTGAATAATTAGGTGCATATAGTGTATAGCAGGGGTACTCAAATAGAAATGATGACGGGCCACATTTTATTTTTTCAATCACTGAAGGGGCCGGTTACGGAGGGGACGCATTTGGGCGTCTGCTACCGGTTTGTTGTTGCCATAAAGGCAATCCCCGGCATCGTCTTGAGATCGCGGTGTGCGATTTCAATATAAGAGCGGATAGCACGATTGAAAAAAAGATTCCTAAAAAAAAATAAATAAATAAAAATATACACTTTTCAAAACAGCTCGCGGGCCTGAAATAGATAGCCCGCGGGCCGCTATTTGAGTATGGGGGGTGTATAGCCTATACATGACAATGTTTCAAGACTAAACACAGTATGTACTATGTACTTTCTTGAACAAAGACCTCCCATTATTCATAATTCAAACACATATGACTCGCATATTATTTACGAGATAAATTAATGATAAATGACATAATTTTAAGAGCTACTGCCCAAAAGTGAAATATGCTCCCTGAAAACACTTGCCTATATATCACACACATGTGCATTTTAAATCTGATGGATGTTCCATATAAATTCCAGCTTAATTAAGTGAAAAAGAACTGATGAGACTTAGAATACACATACAAAAGTGAAGAATTTTAGCTCAGAGGACCAAACTTCAGAAATTCATAACCAAGAAAAACAACAAAAAATGCATTTAGAACAGACCTATAGGATTTTGCAAGGTATAATGAATTTAACAGAAGTTTTCACATAGACCTAATGGTTTTGAAGAGTATCCATGATATGAACTGGGAGGCCTAGGAGAGTTGGAATGGAACGAGAGATTTGTAATTGTGGGCGATTTCAACATTCATTATGAAAATTGCGTTAGACTCCATACTAGATTCAGTAGGTATAGCCCAAAATGTGACAGGGTCTACCCACCGCTGTAAACACACCTTAGACTTAATACTTACTTACGGCTTAAACATAGAACATTTGGCAGTCATCCCCCAAAATGACGCCATTTCAGATCATTCCCTACTAATATATGAAATTACTTTATACGATGTACATCAGATGTGCCATACAAAAACCACGTGCACTATCACATCCGACACTGCAGCAACATTTATAAACTTACAGCCAGAGCTACCAAACACTATGCCACTGCAGCCCAATGAATTGGAACAGGCAACACAACAGTTTTATTCCACACTCAGCAATACCTTAGACAGTGTAGCTCCAGTTAAAACAAAATTAATTAGGGAGAAAAAGCTTGCACCATGGTATGATGACCACACTCGTCTTCTAAAACAGGCAGCTCGAGCAGCGGAGCGAAAATGGAAATCCACCTCACTAGAAGTGTTTAGAATCACATGGAAAGACGCCAGTCAAATATAAACATGCCCTAATAAAAGCTAGAGTCGCATACTATTCGACACTAATAGAAAACAACAAAAATAACCCTAGATTTCTCTTCGCGACGGTATCTAAACTGACAAGAAATATCAACGACACTAGTTCTAACACAGCACTTACACACAAGCAATGAATTTTTAAACTTTTTAAATAATAAAATAGATAATATCCGACTACAGAGTCATAATACATCGCAGCCTAACCTCCAATCCAACCCTTATACTGTTAGATCTTAGTGCAGCTTTTGATACTGTAGACCACAACATTTTGCTGGATAGACTAGAAAACACGGTAGGTATTAAAGGAGTCGCACTCTCCTGGTTTAGAACATATTTGTAACATATGTGTAAGTGTTAATATGTGTATATATGTGTAAGTGTTAATAATAAAACCTCTAAATCTGTGCAGGTTAAATATGGTGTCCCACAAGGGACAGTCCTAGGACCACTTCTATTCACACTGTACATGTTACCCTTGAGAGATTATGCATAAGCACGACATCAGTTTCCATTCCTACGCAGACGACACTCAGCTATATTTATCGGCAAAACCCGATGATTTAGGCGCAAACAGTAAGATTGAGAAATGTGTAGAAGAGATAAAACATTGGATGGCGTGTAACTTTCTAGCACTAAATCCTGATAAAACAGAATTAATAATAGTTGGGTCTAGGGCTGCGAGAGATAAGATACATAATGTAGCATTGAATCTACATTCTTTTACTATAACCCCCAGTGCAGAGGTAAAGAACTTGGGCGTCACAATAGACCCAGATCTCTCGTTCAATACACATAATAATATAACTAGGGTAGCGTTTTTTCACTTGCGCAACATTGCCAAAATTAGAAACATATTAAATATTAGTGATGCAGAAAAACTAATCCATGCATTCATATCCTCTCGTTTAGATTATTGTAACAGTCTCCTAGCTGGATGTTCTGGTAAATTGATAAACAAACTCCAGCTGGTTCAGAACGCAGCAGCACGAGTTTTAACAAAAACTAAAAAGTTTGATCACATTAGTCCCGTACTATCGTCATTACACTGGCTGCCAATTAGATTCCGTATTGACTATAAAATACTTTTATTAACATATAAAACGCTGCATGGCTTAGCTCCAGACTATCTTAGTGAACTTATTGAACAATATAACCCAGCGCGTTCACTTCGCTCGCAGGACGCAGGGTTATTAACTGTTCCTAGGATCAAAAAGATCACAGCAGGTGGAAGAGCCTTTTCTTTTAAAGCTCCACAATTGTGGAATAATCTTCCTGCCTCTATTCGGGACTCAGACACAGTCTCAATGTTTAAAACTCGATTAAAGACTCATCTGTTTAGTTTGGCCTTTGATTAATCTGTTACATATTTACTACATCTCGTATCTTTTCTCCGAGGTTCACCTGGAGAGTAACATTGCATTCGGAGTCTACAATACCAGCATCGCTACTCCGACACGGAATGAAAGCCTGGCGTTCATCAACAGACATTTACAGTGACAATATCAAAACCCAGAACTTTCATTTTTACCTTTACTTAGTCTGATTGTGTGATTTGTGTGTGACTTGTGTATTTGTCTGTATTTTGTGTAATTTGTGTGTTAACGGGCTGCCCAATGGAGGATGGGTTCCCTTTTGAGTCTTGGTTCTCCTGAGGTTTCTTCCTATTCCCCACCATCATAGGGAGTTTTTTCCTTGCCACTGTCGCCTTTGGCTTGCTCATTAGGGTTCTGGACCCATAGTATTGTTAACCTTTTAAATCCTGTAAAGCGCTTTGTGACAACATGTGTTGTGAAAAGCGCTATACAAATAAACTTTGATTGATTGAACGAGTCTTACAGCATCAGCTGCCATCAGTAGCACACGCTGGTTCTGACCTGCGCAGAAGCACGCGGCCTCTCTTGGGCTCTGGCCTTTATGCACTCTCCACCTGCTCCTACACATGCCCTCCAGGGTAATGGGGAGAAGAAACTGTGACTCAAAACATCAGGAACAGTAACTGGTATTGTAGCAGGACTCTGGCAAAAAAAAGAGCACTGAAACCATCCCAAGAACACGAGAAACATTTGATGATTTCAACAATGTTCATTAGCACGTGTAGCCATAGAACTACAGTATACAGAGTAAATGAAATGGCTTCACCTCCACAGTTAACTTGCATTGGTGAAGTGGTGAAATGAAAACCTGGCAGAGGTGCCGCCTCACAGATCCTTCTTCCCCTTCGCCGCTGAACAGGCATTTCCTAAACACTCTCTTAAAGAGTCTCATTCGTCAAGCAGCAAAAGCAGGGTGCCATCATGGGAAGTGAAAAACAGCATCAGACAGGTCTCTCTCTCTCACTCACACACACACTCCTCTATTTTCCCTTGAGCCCTGTTTAAAGACCCCTAATCAAATTGACATAGAGCGCTGGGAACAAGGACCCTGCTGCAGGTTCATTTAAGCTGTGTGCAGGTCATTAATGGAGGTGCACACTTATTGTGCAGTCATCAGAAGCAGTGGGAGACACCGGAGCACTTAACCACACGTTGCTTAGTGCAGCATCTCAGTATCGGAGGAAGAGAGAATGATCCCTACATGGGTGCAATTACAGTACAAACAGTACAGTACAACATCATACAGAAAGTAGGCTTATCTTAAATTATTGCAACCCTCTGACATGACAAATTGCATTTGCACAACAAAGGGGTATTGTGCCCAAACAAACACTGTGTCTGAACACTCATCTCAGTATCACTGAAAGGGACAAATGTCATACAGCCGTTACAGTAGGTCTGATGCACACAATACAAGAAACACGCTTATCTGAATGTACAGCAGATATAACAATCTTTTAAGAAATGGGACATTTAAACCAAAGGGCATCCTATGCCCACACAATTTCTCCAGCCCATCTTTCATCTTTCCTCCTGTGAAAGAGCGAACCACAGCCAAGAATTCTAAAAATCCTCCCTGAGTGCACAGTGGGGAAGACTGTAGTCATGACTCATTCAGGCCTGTGAGGACTTTGATAAGGGGGCTGCTAGATTCTCACGTTTTGTCAGGACAGAAACCACTGGACATTGATTTGTTACATGGCCAAATTACCAAAGGAAAACCCAAACAGGAGGGCTACTCTGTAAAAACTTACAGAATAATAGCAGATTTATTGCTTGAAATGAATAATTCCTTCATGTTTAATAAGTTTCGTCTGGCTATGGGAATCCTGACTCATGTTTCCGTTCAAGAAGTCTGATCTGAATTACGACTCCATAGAAGAAAATTCAAGGCCTATGATGGTTTCGATAGCTTTCTCTGAACTGTTACCAATGATAAGATCTAGGAATGGAAACTGGTTACTTGAAAGATCATAGTCGTCCCACACAATATCTTTTCAAGCCTTACCTGGAACCTGGCATTTTTTTATCTTTATCTGCGATTTCAATCACAACATTTCACAATCTGTATGGCTGGCTGCTGAACACAGAATACCATCTGATAAGTTAACCCAAAGACCCTTAAACCCGTATTAGTCGGGTCTGCAGCTATCTAGGGAACTAACCCAACCAGTCCTTCGCAGGGAAGCTCAGTCCTCAGGAGGAAAGTTTCACCCCGGCCACTGTTTCTGGACTAGCCTGGCAAATTCATCAGTGTTTTCCGTGAGATACTTGGTGGGTCGGGCCCCAGAACCCAAACGAAACGACCTAATCCAGCTAACCGCGTAGTTCCCTCTTACTCCACATAAAACACGCCAAACGTGCGGTGTTTTCACTCCCGTCTTCCTCGTTTCCCCGCACACCCCCTCATAGCTGCGTGTCTGAGTTGCGTGTGCACGGAGTCTGATGTACGGTTACGTCGGGTCCGGACCGGACCGGGCGTTGGTGAGACGGCGTTACCTTCCACGTGAGCGTCCGCCTTGTTGGTCATCTCGAGCAGAGTCGCGTCTTTCGTTTTTCCCGTTATCCGCTTCATCTTTTAACAAAAAGTCCACGGAACAATGGAAGAATTCCGCCAACGTCGAAAAGTCTTTCTCTTTCTTTGCGGAGACACTAAACGTGATACTGTCATTAAAACCTGTATATGTATATATATACTTTAAATGATATATTCATGTAAAGATGGATATAGTTAGTGAGGTGTAAATCTCCACCGCTGCTCGTACGACGCGTTTGTAAACTAGGCGGATTACGTATTTAAAGGGGAGGGGCTGAGGCGGCGGAGACTTTACGTCGGCAGACATGCGTACTGGATTTGGCCCTGGCACGTTTCGGTTTTCTCTGATCTATATAAAAATCAGTGATGCGTTTCTATATAGACTCAGCGTGGCGGAGCTGTGTGCATATGGACCATGTTATGGCTCATAGTCTCAAGGAGATAACAGAGTCTAGTTTATATCCCTCAAAGCTGAGTATCAGGACAATAAAGTTAGTGGCTTAAGTTAAGCTTCGCGCATAGGAAAACAAGTTTGAGAAAATACACACAGTGCATCGTGATTAGCTCAAACTCTGGCTTTTCTTTGACTAGTCGGTCTTTAGCTTGATGATCTTTAGATGGTCAGTGCCACCTACCCCACGTTAAAAGGCTGGCTGAACACACACAGGACCTTCCTGTCACCGGTGCTATCTGCTCTGATGAAATACAGTGCCACTACAGACGGTGCAGACTACCTGCTTCACAGCAAGTGTTAGATTCAGTACAGTACATAGGTGTGTGACCTATGGTGAAAAATAATTTGCAGCTTTACGTAAAATTGTTTTTGCATTGCGTCGGCTCATTACAATATTCATTTTCTAAAACAATTATGTGGGTTTACTATTATTGTTATTTTGTTCTAAGTAGCATTTGCAATGAATCAAGACGTTACTACTGGCAGGCAGTAAGCTGACTGGACACACACGGACAGTGTCTCCCTCTGCTGGGCATGTTGTAGAAAACACCTTAGTCCTGCGTAACGTGTATGACCGACAAACCTCGCTTTGTACAGTAGGGGGCGATATGCGTTTCGTTCACCACGTAGCTCAACGAGCATAGAGCGAAGAAGAGAGACACGCACGTAAGTCGTAATTTTCTTCCAGATATTTCACAGTTTTTGGTTAAAGGAGAACTATTAATGTATTTATCTGGACAAAACAAGTCAACATGCCCTTTGAAAAATAAAATAATAAAGTCACCAGCGCTGTTGGCTACCTGGCTGCTACGGGTGGAGGTTGTAAGGGTAGTTTACCCAGAGAATGTAGCTAGCTACCGAGCCAGGTGGCTGAGCTGGTAACGCTACCTGACATGGAGTGACCAGAACTGTCCACATTTAAGATGTTGGCTAGCAAACAAGATGCATAAACTAGTGAAGAAATACAACGTTAGCTAATTTGTCGAAATCCTTTAAACCTCCGGGTTATGTTTTACAGGTTTTACATTTGTGCATCTAATAATTTAAGGAAAAGGGACTCCCGACTCAACGCAATGGCTGGGTTTGGTTGTTCTCACACGTTTAGAGTCTGTGCAGAGCTGGAAATCTCGCAGTACCTGTGAGTCCTCAACTCCAGTAAGATACCAGCGTGCACTCGTTCCCAAGTGTAAATGTCCATAAATTTCTGATTTAGGATTTGGTTGAAGGTATTGCGTTAATTAATCATTAAAAATGCTAATTAGGTTTTATTTGCTAATGGTACACCAGCTTTATGTTTTGGAAAATATGAGGCGGAGAACTGTGCAGCTTTATTATATACTTATGATTAATGATGCATTTGAATCGCAATGCCATACCTGGTACTCACCATACTTGTGTGTGTGTGTGTGTGTGTGTGTGTGTGTGTTTTAAACACAGATTGAAGGTACCGCTGTTTGTTTCTCTGAATTCTTTTAAAATTTGCTTTTGGAAGCTGTTGTTGAAGGTGAGTAGTCTTAATGTCAGTGTCTGTGTGTTTCGTGAGTTTTGTCTGTTTTAGGTGTTATTTCTCAGTTTATTTAAATAGTGTATCTTGATCATTTGTAACAAGATTGTACATAATGAAACCAGTAAGTCTTCATTTGTTTCTTCTCAGATTTTTGTATTTCGACTCTGATCCTCTAATCTCGACACCTGCAATATGAGTGATTCAAAAGGTGAGGGTGATGCTCCCAACAGCCTGTCCAACAGAGACACCATTGATGTGCCTGATGACGTCTCTTTGAGTGACTCAGACCCTGATGAGCTTTTGGAGACCTTTGGAAGAAAGGTTGAGGACTTGTCGTCGTCTTCTGAAGAGGAGGAGGAAGTTCGGCACGCTGGCACCTTTCTTCAAGGGAAGCCTGCCTTCAGGTTGACTGGTGGAAGCTTGAGCTTCTCTGACCGAAGCAGAAGCATCTTTGACCACCTGGATAGCGCCGCTAAGCTCACGTCAACTCAGCTGGCTGAAGACAACGTCCTTGATGGTACATTTGCCCGCCCCGCCCCACCATCGCCGCCATCAGGTCGGGCAAGATACAGTGCAGCCTCAGAGGGTGCTAAGAAAGCTTCGTCAGGCAAACGAGTGCCAGACTACCTGGCTCATCCTGAGCGCTGGACCCGCTACAGCCTGGAGGACGTTCCTGAGACCGGTGAGCGGGAGAACGCCCAGGTTGCTCTTCAGTTCATCCAGGGACTCCAGGAACGGAGGAGGTCCCAAGAAGCCGCTGGTGAGTCCTTCTCCCCGACCTTCAACCAGGACAACAAAAGCAGCTCTGACCAAAAGATCATCTTCACCAAGCCCAGTCACGCCTCCAAAGATGACGGCCGAAGCGCGTCAAAGGTCAGCCGAGGAAAAGGGCACGAGGTCGGCCTGGGCCACCTAGACGCCGGCCAGGAGGAAGAGGGTGGAGGTAGCGTGAGCTCTCGCCACACTGAGAAACGGGAGGACAGGAAGAGGAAGCAAGCGTTTGAGGAAGAGGGCAGCAGAGAGCAAGGGACAGGAAGTCAGATCACCTTCAGCAGTGGAAAGAAGGTGAACCGCAAGAACTTTCGCAAAGCAGCTGAGGAAGAGGACGAAGATTAAATGCTATCAGCTTGTCGTCAGCAGTGCATGTACATGCCGTGATGTCCTGCATCGATATATATATTTACATCTTAGGCTGCATCCCATAATATTTTGTTACAGAATCCGTAAGAAAACCTTCTTGCACTTAAAAACTGTGTGGTAGATCAACCTCTAAAGATTCTGTAATTTCTTGATTGTGCATTTTTCACATCTACGGTATTGCCTGGTTGTTCAGTGTTTCATATGTATAAAGCAATACTATAAAGTACTGAGAAGCAAAGTAACTGGATGTGAGCAATTTTCAGAAATAAATGTGATTCACCTGGCCTGTAGGTGGAACCATTTTAAACTGTTGTCTTAATATTTTCCATTTGCATGTCTGACTGGCTGAATAGCTTGTTTTATGGTGTGTGCTCCTTTTTAATACTTGAGTTACATTAGACTATAATATACACTCTCTTACCTCTCAAGTGCCATGCAGAATTTGTGTTGGCTGTCTTCTGTTTTATTAGCGATATTTCTGAGAGTACATAGCTGTTCTTGGCTGAGTACTTTTCATTGGCAGACTACACTAAACCCTGCAGTGATCCTGACAAGTGTCAAAACGGCAATATTGTTGCCTATTAAATGTGTCCCAACCTGATGTACTCAAATGTGCCTACGAAGTGTGTTCCTAAAGACGTGAGCGTAGTAACAAGATGGACCATTATAGTGTTAAAATGTGAACAGGAGCGTAGCTTGGATAACAAAGCTCTACATCTGCATTGTTTCTTTCGATATTAGCTACCATGTTATAGTAAGTCCATTAACCCGCTCCACCCTCCAAGTAATGTGACGTCTCTCCCCATATCCGCGCGCGCTCCAGCAACAGGTAGGCTATATCGCACGCGCGCGTACCTTCACACAAACGATCCTACAGGGAATGCGGAAGCGTGGCGCGCAGCAAACTTGTTTTTATACTAAAATGCTTCGTTTTCATTTTTCCCCCTCATGCTGTGATTGAACCGTCGTCCGAAATGTCAACGAGGACGTAGAAGTCAAACGGAACAATTTCAGCCGACCGTCGCGCTTTAACCGGTCCGAAAAGCGCCCTGACCATGGTTGACATAGAGCGAGAGGTAAGGGCGCGTGAGACCCCTCGCTCATTTACGTGCGCGTTTTAAGGGTGAGATCAAAGCGATGTGTCACATTAGGACGCCTACATCTCGACATTTGACTAACTTGCGCATCGAGATACAAGCAATGGCAGGCTCCACTAAAGACGAATTTTGATTTAGGGCTATTAACGTTATACTGTACTTGCTATTTCTTTCTGACTGTAAATATTGTTGACACCGATGGCGTTAATGTGGTGTCAAATGACTGACGTGCTCAGCAGGGCGAACACTTGCTCGGACTTGAGTACATTTGTAATGTGTTTCTCCAAATGATAATTATCCAGATGGTGTTTTTCGTACGGGCTGAATAAATTTTAATTTTTACCTGTCACGACAGAATGTGTGAATGTTTGACATGATGTTGCCTGATCATGGGAGACGTGTTCCGTTGTACCTGACCCCTGTGTGCCGTATCCTACTATCACAGTCTAACGTGGCTGGATCTTTTCCCCTTGGATGTAAAACATACCTTGACGTTTTATTCGCTCCCGCCATAAAGGCTTAACATATACGTTACGTTTTAGTTGCTATATTGGGATATACATTCATTATTATAGATTCTTTTATTTAGATTTACTAACTTAATCTGTGTTTTTTCATTACTCATTTCGTTGTACACAGTATGTTAGGAAATACAGAAATATGTCACACTGAAAGTTTAGGCTTTTATTAAGCTAGTGATTCATTTTTCCTATCTTATGTCTTCCCCTGACATCCTCTGACTGTCTTGACTATAGCCTATAGCTAGATATCTTTCTGTCAAACAAGCCCGCATGCTTTCATCTCCCCTGACCACCTTAGCCGGCAATGTGTTGTGTGAATCTTTTCATTTGCGATGTGATTTGGTATGGAACGTTGGTGTAATATTAGCACTAGCAGTGAAAGAGAATTTGAGCATATATGCATGAAGTACATAGCTTGTAGTACTTAGGCAAAACCTCTGATGCTTGGTGGTCAGTCAGTGTTTTGTGGGGAAAAAGAATACATTTACATGTAATGTAAACATCCAAAAAAGAATTGAAGTGAAGTGAGATAACTAGTTAAATTGTTTATGTTCAGAGAGATTTGTTCAATTAGGTCTTTAGTTATTTTCAGGAGGAAAACATGCTTAGAAACTTGCTTTCTTGCTGACACACACACACACATACACACACACACACACACGCACACACAGTTTCAGATAAATACAGATGCATGTTTACAGTACTATTATCATGCTCTGGTCCTGTTACACACAGCCTTGTCAGGGCATGTGTCTACATTATGCCAGTGGGGACAGAGTCTGTCATGGATTTGTAATACACCATACAATCCCATTAAAGAGGAAGAACTCAGCGTTTTCTCACCCAACTGCCTTCTCTAGTGAAAGCAGTAAGCTCTAGACCAGGTCTTTACTCAGCAGTTATATATTTTGTTCTCTGGCCATTATCATTTGAAAGAAACTTGAAGAACCACACCTATGTATTCTTGTCACCCATGAAAGACATGAATAGTTGACAGTTGGCAGTTGTCATGTAGGAGCAAGTATGTATAAGTAAGCAAATCTAGGCACTTGCCTATCTTTGGTAATAAGTAAATAAATGTATGTAGCTGCGACACTATTGTATTTGATTCAAAGTTGAAAAAAAGATTTAATCGTTTAATCATGTAGTAAATCAGACTGAAGATTCAGATTTTCTTTTTCTTCCTGAGCTGCTTCTGAAATGCGGTCTTCTTCATAAAGCGTTTAAACCAACTGTGGAGAAGGGGGGGGCAGAAAAATCTTCATGTTGCGATTGCTTGGCGTGGTGAGGGAGCTCGCCATTTGCTTAAGAATTATTATAAGAGTAATTTCTTCATGAAGAATTTCATGGTCGTCAGACAGACAAGGGTGGCAGGCATGCACCAGAAAGGAATAAAAACTCATGAGCATGTCTAATATAAAGATGTGATGTTGACTATTATACACATAGAGAGTGAGAGTCGAAACAGAAAATGTCCCCGTGGTCTGCCCTCACCTGTCTGATGTCTGTTTTTTGAGAAATATGTTTTTAACAAGACCTCATTAGACACAGATCTAATGGCTGTTTGGTCATTGTATGCTCTAGGATGACCTGGAACTGCGGGAGAGGAGTATGGATAATGGGAGAGAGCCCCTATTATTCCACACGGTAAGAGACTGAAACTAACTGAAACATAAAGGAGTGGGTGGTACTGAGCAGTTCCATCTGCAAAGACGTGATGCGAGCCTTGAGCTTCTTAAGCCATGCGCTTGAGTTCTGCCAACAATGCTGCAGTCCTGGGATTTCCACAAGCTTGCCACAAAACCCAGACCAGTACGTTCCGCTCTTGCAAGATCGTCCGCCATATCTAGGCTTCCTGTCTGTTCCCAAAGCAACAATTTTCCACTCTAAAGCCACAAAATGTCTTCATGACAGCCATTGTGTTGCATTATAGCCAATCAATAATGCATGTGATTTTAACGAAGTATGATGATGTTGAGATATTTCTTTGTTGACTTTCTTCAGACCAGAGCTCATAAGCCTACTGTTCTATCATTTGATTGTATCCTGGTTGCGTGCCTAATTGAAGACGAGGGGAATCCAATATTCAAGAAACAGGTGGCCTTCACGAAGGAACTGAAGTCAAAGAACATGAAAGTGACAGTAAGTTTCTTTGTGTCTTGGTCATGGCATCTGTAAATACGTAGACTGCTAGTCAGGACTAGCCATAAAATATTTTAACTCAATGTGTGCACCTTTCCTTACTCTGCATTATACACAACAGAAAATCACCCATGACAACAAGGTATTTTACGGCATCCGTGCGCCAGATGACATCTTTGAGAAATATAAGTACCTGCTGAAGGTGTCTGATTCTTGCAACTGGAGTGTCAAACAGAAAGACTGTATCCCACACACTACCAGGTGAGCCAATGGCCACTGCATCTCTGTGCCTGTGATGCTCAGTACATTTTATGCATTGGCTATGACATATCTCACTTTCTGCAGGATACGGGTTGTCCACTTTGTCTTATACCACACATTCATTGGGACAGGAGGTGAGTAACGTTCTGCTATTGCCTTTTATCTCCCTTTGCACTGGGTGTAAAGTTCCCATTTGGTATTCAGAATGACTCGTCTCATGAGTTTGACTTCAGCCTAAGTTTTCAGTTTCACTTTGACGTTATTTTGACCACAAGTAAACATATTTGCACTCATGTGAGTGCTGTGCCTTTTTAAACCCCCACTGTGTTGTAGAAGGCTCATGTGTGACCTGAGAATGGTCAGGAAGTTTAAGGGGTACATGCGTACACACTGAAGTTAGATGTGATACAGTATTGCCTCACCACAGGAAGAATAAAGAAATGTTCTGCTGCTTTGACGTTGCCCTAGCACATGGTAGCTTTCACCATTCTCAGTCTAGATATGGTAGTCCAGCCAGACTGAAATATTGGGAAAAGATGGACAAGACAGAGATTCTGGAAAGACTTGAAAATGCACCATTCAACCTGGCTGAGCTTAAACAATTCTGCCAAGAAGACTGGGGGAAATTTCCAGTAGAAAGGTGTGCCCAGTTTGTGGAAACAAGAAGACTTTAGGCTGTCGCTACAGTCAAAGGTGCTTTAACAAAGTACTAAGTGAAAGGTCTGAATACTTAGAATATTACATTTTTAAATGTTTAATACATTTGCACAGTGTTCCAATGACCTTTCGTTGCTGTGTCATTGTGGATAATTGTGTGTTTATGTATGAGGAAAAAGTGGAAGAGGATCTGAAATTTGTGAGAAAGGGTCTAAAAACCTTTTGTATGCGTGGCAAAGCTTGCACCCTTCATTAATGTCAATATTTGCATAGTCATTTGGTCCGGTACCAATCAACAAACACACTACTGTGCAGCCCTAACTTGAAACCAAGTAGCTACTTGACTGGAGATTGTTGTTTAGATTGAGTGCTTGAAGTCCCCAATCATTCCCTAAACAGGAACTGGTGAAGCGGCATCACACCTTATGCAGGGCTAGCTGTGTAACAGAGACAGAGAATCAATCAAAGCTCTAGACATGTGCATGCCTCCTGTACTGTTTAAAATCCACTGGAATGATTTACTAATCATTCAACCATACATAATAGCAAATACAATATAAACAAATTAAACGATTCCAATATAAGAGTCTACAGAAAGCCCAGATTTTGCAGGGGAGACTAGCTGAGTTTCTATATGTTATATAGATATGAAACATTTATATATATAATATATATATATATATATATATATATATATATATATATATATATATATATATATATATATATATATATATATATATGTTAGATATGAAACATTGTAATGTTGCCTATGCAGTGTACAGAACATGCATCTGTGTTTGCCTCCATTAAATCCTTCTTGGCACATATAGAAGGCCTGAGGGATCTTCTGAAGCAAGATGCATTTGAAACCTTGTTCTATCTCCATGAGGTACATTTCTTTAATCAATTAAATATATTGCTTATTTGTTGTTTGGTTCAGTTAAATGATGCACTTTCACCTTGACCTTGGCTGAGCTGTCTGGCTCTGGAACGTCTCTCATTAACGCAATTGTTTCTGTAGAAAAAAGAGCAGAAACGTCTGGAGACACAATGGGCCAATTGGGGTGCCATCAGATATGTATTTTCACAGCCTATCGATCAGATCAGGTAAGTGCTCTTCTCCATTGCTTCTATGCCACACCCATCTCTCTCTTATGGATCTTGTAATTATCATTGTTGTTACTAACATGTATTTTGTGACCCCACCCCCATATGCTCTTTGCTGACCAATTGCGGATGTTCTTTTAGGGAATATTTTGGCGAGAAGGTGGCGTTGTATTTTCTGTGGCTGGGTTGGTACACACGCATGCTGATCCCCGCAGCCATCATCGGTGTGGTTGTCTTTCTTTACGCCATTGCCTTCTTCAGTACGGATCCCATCATGTGAGTGATTCAAAATGCTAACATTCATCTCATTCAGCCGAGGGTCTCAATACGCTAACTGCCATGTAGATGCCCATATGCACATTTATTATATGTCAAGTAGGCCTGTCGCGACTTATCGTACGATAATTTTTTTAACCGCGATCATTTTTGCTGATGTCGATAATTGGCCATTGGGTTTCCGCGCAAATTTGTTTACATGAGAATAAACCGCAACTACGTTAGATTTCAGAAAGGCACGCAGTGCTGCTCTCTCGCACCCCCTCCCCCCTTAAGGGAAGACGAATCTGTGATCAGAGAGCGACATCTACAGGTTAGGAAATGAGTGCAGTACACGGAGAGTGTATGCGTCAGTAACAGTGCCTCCACACTAGGGGTGGGCGATACTCGGAATTTTGGTATCGATACGATACCGATACGATACTGGTCAGTATTGCCGATACCGATACCGATACTTCCAAACCGTTGGGGGGGGGGGGGCGATACTTTTACTTGAAATGTAAAAAGTGTCTATACTTTTTACTCGCAAAAGTATAATCCATTAATATAATAATTTATATTAAATTATATATATTTTTGCTGATGCTGGTCCAGCATGTCGCATGCCAGTGATTATGCCTCGTGCCAATGGTGGCACGCGTGCCATAGGTTGCCGACCCCTGCTGTAGACGGTCAACCAGTTTCAGCTGTGGAAAATTCAATTAAAACAGGCGAATACACCACAATTAAGCCAACTACAGGAAAGTCTGATGTATGGAAGTCATATTCCATTGTAATTAATGGAGAGGGAAATCGGCTTGTTGTGATTGATATCAGAAAGTGTTGGTGTACGTCACTGACGGCATGTGTTTGGACTGTGGTAAGAAATGGGACAGCGCGATCCATCGCTATATTGCTGTTTTAATAAATACATAAGAAAATTTCAAGTACTAAATCTAATTAATTCAATTCATATTAGGATTGCGGGCGGGGGCGACAGAAATGTGTATGTGGCGGGCGGGTGCGGGATTAAAACAAGCGATTTTTTTGCGGGAGCGGGATTAAAACAAGCGGGAGCGGGCGGGAGCGGGATTAAAAAAGCAGTCCCGCGCAGACCTCTAAACTGCAGCAAAAGAATCGATATTTTCGCCGTGGTATCGATCCGATACCGATCCTCACCTTTGTATCGATACTATCAATATAAATATCGATCCGCCCACCCCTACTCCACACACACACAGGTGGAGATGTGTTAACTCGCGAGAACGTATTAGAGGCTAATAGGACTCGAAATGATTCGCTTTTTATCACATTATTTAATGGTTGTTTATTACAGTGACCGTAGCGCGCGACTCCGCACACTTCGCGCAAACCTCCGCGAACGGCGGAAGCGTTCATACTTTCCGCGTCACATTCATTGTTGTTCGAAACGATATGTGGCAGTTTAAAGAAATACCCCTCAAAAACAGGAGAATTAACATTTACCTGACGAATTTTAATGTTGCTTTGTGTTTCAGGTTTGAAAAGTGCTGGAATTTGTTTGTTTCACAACAAATATCTGTCTGACTGAACAGTTCTTTTGTATTACATTACCAAATACGAGCCTCTTGTAATTCCAGGAGGAAACATGAGAGAACGTGAAGACGTTAAGATTGGGCGTTTTGAAAATAAACCACCATTAAATAATGCGGAGCCACCGCGATTACATCATTTTCCCCGCGCGGACCCTCGTGATGCGTCAAGTATAAACCAGGCTTAACTCGATATATACCCAAAGAGATGCTGCCGTTAAATACGGTCGAAAAGAAATCATTTATAAACATGCTGCAAAGATTTGACAAGCAGTATGAACTGCCAAAGAAAACCTATATCTCCCAAACTGCCATTCCAACCTTATATAATGAAGTGAATGATGGCATTCTGAAGGAGATTAAAGTCACTACATATATGTGGTCAAGCTCAAATATGACCCCATACATGAGCTTTACAATACATTACATTACTGCAAACTGGTGTAATTGTATTATTATGCTACTATAATATTATTGTGGCACATTGTCTTAAAGCTCCTTTGGGGAGCCCAGAAGCAAGAAAAAATTCTATAATGGCACTTTAAAATGACAATATTATCGTTTATCGCAATAATTTCTGGGACAATATATCGTTCTGAAAATTTTGTTATCGTGACAGGCCTAATGTCAAGATATGGATGAAAAAAGGTAGAATTGCAACATGGATCTTTATTTATGTAGACGTGTGTGTGCATATGCGTTACAGAAAAGAGGTCTGTGAGTCCAACATTACTATGTGTCCAAGATGTGATAAACAGTGTCATGCGTGGCAACTGTCTGACACCTGTATTTATGCCAAGGTAGGTGATTCAAACCCAGGACACCTGTACCACCTGTTGCCTTTAGACCTTCTTACTGAGAAAATGCATGAACAATCACTTTTATGTTAAGAGAGACCACATTATTCAGTGTGGCACTGAAGAACCTTGTGCCATATGTTGCTCTTATCATTTAGATGAGCCATCTGTTTGACAATGAAGGAACTGTCGCCTTTGCAATGTTCATGGCTATTTGGGGTATGTGGGGTTTCCTCTCATGGTTTTTTCATCACTGTAAACACAAATACATTTAGGCCATAAGTGATGCTTGATAACACATTGAAATGTTTTGAATTAGCCACTGTATTTCTGGAGCTGTGGAAGAGACATCGATCGCTATACATCACCAGGTGGAATATGTTCGACTGGAACGACAATGAGGTACTGTACCATTTTTGTTCATTCTTTAGAACCTGCTAGAACCCGAGTTTGGACCTGCTGCTAATATCTCAGCCATCTCTGACCAGAGGACCTGTGTTGGTGTCCACAGGAGGAGCTAATCCTCATGATCGTGAATGACCCGCATTGTAAACCCAAGGAAAACGAGCACTCTTACCTGCAAAACACCATCGTGGTCCTTCTGGGCTCCCTGGTGGTAAGTACATATTGAACCAGTCACACCGCTGACGGTCACCTTGTTCATTCGGTTTATGTGGAAAGGAGAGCGTAGTGAGGGAGTGTGTGGGTGTGTGAGAGTGGACCGTTACTCATCAGTCTGAGGTCAGGTGCTTGCCATTCCTGTCGCCTGCCCGTAGTTCATTACATTGACAATTATGGCAATTAGCAGACGCTTTGATCCAAAGTGACAGAAAAGTGCTTAGTTCTCTACAGTCCAAAATTATGCTTAAATTTAGAAATGAGTCAGTAGTAAAACCTAGATTTAGAGATACAAACTAATACAATATAATGCTATAAAATAAAATTCAAGTGCAGTTCCTGGATAGTTCAAGAGCAAACGTGCTTTCTTATTTAATCGCACCATAGTATTGATCAATTGCCTAATATATTCTACACACAGTATTAATTCATTGTAAGTAATTGCTTTGTGACAACAACTGTTGTAAAAAGCGCTATATAAATAAAATTTGATTGATTGAAGTAATCTAGTGTTTGTAGTATAGTATGAAGCTATAATATGTATCTGTGTTGTAACAGATGTGTAATGTGCCTCTTGTGTGCTGCTTTGCCTAGTTGTTGCTGATCATCGGCCTGACCCACGGCCTGGTGATCTTCCGGGTGTGGGCCGCCATGATTCTGTCAGAATCCGACTGGAAGTTTCTGAGTGATAACTCCAATGTGATATCTGTGATGCTGGGGGCTGTTTTGCACTACATCGCTATACTGGTCATGACTCACGTAAGGAGAGCCAACCAAGGACGGCTGGCACTATACAGACGTCCACCATGTTTTCCTTAGCCACATAATTAGATTCACTGGGTCATAAAGGGAAGGATGCCTTAAGATTGACCAACGGATAGAGTAATCTGTTACATTAAGTACTTAAGAATATTCCCATGCCACATCATATGTGTACTTGGTGTACTTCTTCGCTTGCAAGTGTTTTAAGAGGGGCAATCTGTTCATGTAAAAACTGCTTATCACTTCAGTAGCTTGTTATTTACAGCCATGTTTATTCATTGAAAGGGATAAAGAAAGCAGATTTGGGATTTCAAGTGTCGCATTTTTATCTTTTTGCAGGTGAACAAATTCATGGCCTTAAAGCTGTGTAAAATAGGTACGTAGAATGGGAGAAATGTACAAGTCCGTCTTGCATTATAATTAAAATGTGCTACTTGGCCTGTGTTCAGCAGTGGGATGGTGTTGAGTAGATCCGCTCTCACACTCCAGATGAGCTGTTTCACTGCATCACGTGTCTCCATGTCTGCACAGTGTGCAGAGGTGAGCGCGTCTGAACGGTTTTGTGACTTATCCAGCGTGTGTTCCTTATTCTGCATGGTTCTGTGATTGTTGCCGCGCGGCCCCGCAGAGAACCTCCGCTCGTCGTCTGCAGAGAGGAGCTTCACTGTGAAGATGTTCACTTTCCAGTTCTTTACCCTTTTCTCTTCCCTCATCTACGTGGCATTCTTCCTGGGCAGGTAAAGCATATTGGTATACACATCTGAAGGCTTCACTGATCTCGACATCATTTCCTGAAACCTCTGCACACACACCACAGCATATGATTAGATGTGCAGGCTGTATCTAGATCTACCATTGATCAGTCAGCTGAGTAAGTGATTATTCACTTTTTTGTTCAGGATTAATGGCTACCCAGGAAATTATGTGAGGATAGCAGGGAAACTGAGACTGGAGGAGGTAGGATTTATACCTTACACATCTTTATGAAATGTTGAAATTCACGTTGGCACACTGTTGTAGTCACATGTTCTACGGTAGACAAGCTGAGGATCATGTGACATGTCTACATGTGACACCAGCGGTGTGTTGAGCTGGGAACATGTGACAACATGTCTACATGTGACACCAGCGGTGTGTTGAGCTGAGAACATGTGACAACATGTCTACATGTGACACCTGCGGTGTGTTGAGCTGAGATTCTCTGTCTGTGGTATTCTAGTGTCACCCCAGTGGCTGTCTCACTGACCTCTTCATCCAGATGGCCATAATCCTGGTCCTGAAACAAACCGTCAACAACATCTTTGAGTTCACTGTGCCGTAAGCCACATTGCCTTGTGTAGTTCCTGAGTTACTTTCTGCATAACTCCTGGTTTGAGCTCATTCATGTGGAAATCCAGATATGGTTTATATGAAACTATTTTAGGTGTCACTGTACTTTGGTGTGTCTGTGCATTTTCTTGAGGTATTTTTCTGCCCCCCCCCCCCCCCCCCCCCGCTCCACCTTCTCCACAGTTGGTTTAAACGCTTTATGAAGAAGACCGCAATTAAGAAGCAGCTCAGGAATTGTGGGAACTGCTACAGGAAGGCATGTCGAAATGTCGGACCAGATGTGAACCCGTGTGAGATTTGCAACCTTCGTGATTGGTTGAGAAACTATCACCTGAACACTGTCGATGCATTCAGCCTGTTCAATGAATACTTGGAGATGGGTAGGTGTGTTGAAGGTCCGCTCACACATTTCCACTCTTCCCCAGTTGTGTTTTGCTCTCTCATTGCACTCTCCCTTAACCAATGTGAACAGAGGTGACAAATCTCACTAGGCATCAAAATATGAACGATTTTTGTTTCACAAACTAAAATAGGAGGATGGAAAAGTAGTGACATTATTCTATTACATAGGTTTTTAAAATGACAAGACCATTAAAATTGTCAGTAATTATACACTGAATGACCTGGCCAGTTTATTAGAGACACCCCATCTAGTGGAGCATTGGACCCCCTGTAGCCTTCGCAGATCAGCATAGACATCACTAGGTGATGAAATCGTTCTACAGGAATCAAGGCCCATGCAGACATGCAGCCTCTGCAGATCAGACAGAGGTACCGACATGCTCTGAACAGCTTGTTCTTCCTCATCACAGAGATGTTCTGTAGGATAAAGGTCTGGGGTCTGTGAAGGTCAGGGAAGCAAAGAAAACTCACTGTCTCCTTCCTGGAGCCACTCTTATGGTATGGTGCATTGTCCTGCAGAAAGTGTCAATCTGCCATAGTGTAAAGACGGGATAAAGGCATGAACTTCACTGACCAACATGCTTAGGTAAGCCCTACTGTTCAATCAATGATCCACAGGTGTCAGAGGTCACAGGGTGTGCCTAGAAAACATTCTCCACACCGTAGTTCAACCTGCCTGAACTGTGCACACCTGTCAGGAAGGACTCCTCGATCCATGATGCTTGCAACAGATTCTGACCCTCGCATTAACAGCAGAAGTCTGGATTCATCTGACCAGGCAATGTTTCTCCCCTGCTCAGTGATTATATTTTTAAGCTCTTTTTTTCCCGCTGGATTCTAGCCTTTAGACAGCAGTGGTGCTCGAATTACTGAACAGTGAGCTGTGCGTTTTGTCATGCGACACAACCGGAGGGATCTGTAATCGATCTTCCTATAGAAGCCTTGTTTGTTTGTGTCATGGACATCACACATTTAGACACATTGGTACCAGCATCGTGTTTAACCACAATCTGCTGGTCTGGTCGTCATGACGTCCTCCCCTCACCCCTTTAATTGATGAGTTGTTTACATCCACAGGATCCCCTTTCTCTTGGTGTTTTTGTTCGGTCACAACATTCGTGGTGTACTCTCCACAGCCCCACAAGTTTGGGAGTTGCCAAATTCACTCATCTATAGAAAACGTGCTCACCTAATTTGTTGTATTGTGGGGCTTCATGTCTGATTTCCATATAGGGAAGCTCCAGCTGTGAAAAGCCAGGTGTCTCTAATAAAATAGTCAATCAGTGTATATTACTTATTATTTCTTCATAAATAAGTGATATTATGCTATACTGGAACTAATAAAAATAAAGCCAAATGGTCTCCTTCCTTGTGTTGTACACTGTACAGTACTGAGCTCTTCATTCACACCTCTAACCTGCTCTCTCCACTTTGCAGTGATTCAGTTCAGTTTCACCACCATCTTTGTGGCTGCATTCCCCCTGGCTCCATTATTATCCCTCATCAATAACATATTTGAGATCCGCCTGGATGCCATCAAAATGTTGCGTCTGGAACGACGCATCGTGCCACTGAAAACCAACGACATTGGTGAGCTATGATTTATGCGCAAATGTGTTTGTACTGACTGACAAAGGATAGAAAAAGTATTGGTGCTTACAGTGTCATACTGCCTGTCATTTTGTGTGTGTGTGTGTGTGTGTGTGTGTGATCCTCAGGTGTGTGGACTCCTGTCTTGGAGGTAATTGGCGTTATGGCAGTCATTGCCAATGGACTGGTGATCGGCATCTCCTCAGACTTTGTCCCTCGTCTGATTTATCGCTACTATTATGGGCCATGTGCCAATGGGACATCGACAGACATGCAGTCAGTATCAGAAACGTTTTACCCGTTTATGGTTTTGTGGGAGTTTTGTGTGTTTTCATCTTTTGCACACCTGAATCAAGATAGACCACGTTTACTTTTCAAAGTCATGCGATAAATAAGCTTTAATATGTAGAGCCTGCATTCTTTCACGCTGTGTTTATCCTGAGTGTTCGACAACATTTTAATCAAACGTTTTCAGCTGTATGGAGGGCTTCATCGCCTACACCCTCAGCACCGCGTACATGTCGGAGGAAAGTGTACGCAAAGACTTCATGCCCTCACAGATGATTTCACCCAGCGGGTTCAATATCACTCAGTGCAGGTGAGCCTGTCCGTGACCCATACATAAGGAACGTTCGCTCCTGTGCTCGGGTGCTGAAGGGCACAGGCGCCAAGGCAGAAGCGAGCCCGTGTGCTCTGGTGCACGGACAGCCCGGGTAAAAGATGTGTCCTTGATCCTCAGCTACAGGGACTACCGCAATGATGACGACCACAGTCTCACCTCCCACTTCTGGCTCATACTGGCTGTACGCTTCGCCTTTGTCATCCTGTTTGAGGTACGTTTGTTAGGGCTGGGCACACCAGTATGAGACCATCTCAGGTCATCTCAGTTCATTACTGGGATATTTAGCATCTTGGACATCAGGGGAAAACGTTCCAGGCGAGTTCTAATGCTGCGCTACTGCATTCCGCGTTTCAGAGTGACAATAGTGTTTTGGGATCAGCTGTCCTTGTTAAAGTTCCTTCAGTTATGGAGATTTAACAGGTACAAGCTGATCCCAAGTCAGGCTTCTTAGTCTGACATATTTGACAAATGTGATCCAATAATAACTACTAATTAAAATAATTGCTGAACGCTACCAGGTTAAATGAGCACATTACCCTGGTGAGATTATGTTAAATGCCACTCAGCAACTTTCTTCCATTGTCACTTACATTTCTGAATGTTACATTATAGTGTAAGTGATTCCTTTGGTGCTTTATTCCCTGTCTCCTCTGCAGCATGTTATACTGTTGTGCAAGTTCATCGTTGCCTGGTTTGTACCCGACAACCCGACGGTAGTGAAGAACCATAGGCTGCAGGACAGAATGGTCCGGCTGAAGCATGAGCTACAGTGAGTAATTCAGACGCAACGTTTTGGTCCTGAGTGTTAATGACTCCGTGTGTTGTGATTGTGCCTTGGAATGGACCACATGCACTTTGACGAGTGCTTGCTGTGATGTGGTTTTAAGATTAGGCTGCATTATTTTGCCTGTGTTGAACCAGTTTTGTTGCGAATATTGTGATTCATCAGAACCCAGACAATGCTGGAACATTTGAAATCGGTTAGCATGCTCACAGCGCATACAGATAAGATTAATTACACATCGTTTGTGAGTAGCGTCCTTCTGTAACATGAGTGTTGGTCGGACACCTCTCCATGAGTCTGAAGTGGGCTTTCTGTTCTGTTGTTTCAGGGAAATTGCAGAACAATTTGACAGCAGGTCCACAGATGTTTAATCCCTGAAGGTCTAATCAGATGTCTCTCCCTTAATCTGGAGCAACCACCAGACAGAGGCTAGGCCACTTCAAAGACTCCATCCTGTCTGACGTGATTAGATGGGAGAGGGGAATGAAAGAACGTGTTTTAAAACATGTTTTGTGACTTGGCTGGGTACCAGAGCCCATTTGTCATGCCTTAACTGCCCTTAATACTGTAATATCCATTGGATTTCCATTTTAGTTCATAGTCTAAAGGCTTGTTTTGTGAAAAACATTTTATGACAAAAAGTCATAAAATTTTTAAACATGTAAAGTATTTCAAATGTTTTTAAACGTTGTGAATAAATGTTTTTGTAATCAATTTTTCAGTCAACAAATTCAGAATAGCATTGATTAAGATCAGTGTTTTGTTTATATTTTATGTGTCCTTTTTTGTTTGTTTTCTTACAGTGCATTAGGAATTTGAATGGGGAGTTTTTGGGGTGGGATGTGAATGAGAACAGGTGCCCATCTCACTGCATGGTTTACACAGTCATTTAAAGGGATTAGGAGGGCTAAGTTTACATGGCCACTGATTATGATTGCACACGTCCCTGCTTCCTGCTGTCCTTAACTGAAGTGATTGTGATTGAGTCATTTGTATTGTTTGTTTATGATCTCATCGCCACGGGGACGGTTATCTGTCATAAGACCAAGGGCTAGGGTGAGAATAACTCACTAAAATGCAGGTTTACATCTGCCTGCTTTCCCTTAACCTGGGTGCAGTGCAGGTCTTCCCCTCTTGGTGGCAGTGGTGGCCAGTCACGTATGGTAGGCATATAATGGAAACCATTAAGTAGTGAGTGCCACCAGCAGATTTATCCCATGTACCTTTTGTTTGCTGTTTACTACAGGGTTCCCACCAGTACTTGAAATCCTTGAAAGTGTGTGAATCTGAAATAAGTTCAAGGCCCTGGAAAGTTTTTGAAAACAGGCATAAAAAGACAACCATCCTTGAAGGTCCTTGAATATTTTGGAGTGTTTAAAATTTCACATAGATGAAGACCACTGTCAACGAATAACAGGGCAGTCACAGTTGATAGGAAGTCAATATTTAGAAAAGATTGGTATGAAAAGGTATATTTGTGAAGAATCTTTTAGATCGTCATGAAGATCTTTTAAACTTCTCATCCTTTGTTGAAAAATGTGTTCTGATATGATAGTTATGAAGATTTGAAGAAGGTCTGCAAAGCGATTCATTTAGCATTGATTCAGTTAATCAGAAATGTCATTTTATATTCAGAGGTGACTATCAATGATGGTATGATATAAAAGATTTGCTATGAATATAATAGAGATTCTTTCTAAAAACATCCTAATACAAATTATAAAATCACAATGGCTTTTGCTCATTCCAAATTTGTCAAATGGCCCAAATCTCCTAAAGTGAGAGACTCACTTCAAAATAATAAATAAGATGTTTCTTGAAAGAATATTTAAATTTGATGTTGATTCATGTGCCTTTTGTAAGTCAGAAGATGATTCTCTGGTCAGTATTCACAAAGTTTTTGCATGGACATTAGAAACTGGATTAATCTCAAACTTAACATTCCTTCTTTTGATGTTGATACCATTTTATTCTATGCGGAAAACTCAAGTTCGGATTTCTCTGATGCCATAAATGTAGTCGTACTTTTAGCAAAATACCACATTCAGTACATTAAGCGGAGGTGTCATAAGCCCTCCTTGCTCTACTTTATGATGGAATTTAAATCATATTAATCTTCATTAAGTATATTAAAAAACTCGAAAAAGGCCAGAATCATCTCACACCATATCTCTAGAAATGTATTGTTCTAATCTCGTCATGTGTATGTATGTGTATGTGTATTTGCATATGTGTATTATTATTATTATTATTATGTTTTTGTATTTTTGTCTGCTGTCATTGTGTCCTTATTTTGCCAGCACAAGTTCATTTAAAATTACATTGATTCTGCAGGGCCTATGCTGACTTACACCAGTATGAGTTCGGTCATTCTCCTGTAGATTTTATTGGCGAAATTAATTTGTTCAATCGGCACAACATTCTAGTTTTCCCTGTACGTAGTTAACATGCATGTAGCCACGTGCCACCTTCTCACAGGTAAATTGCCAGTCACATGAGTGTGAGTGAAGTTTTCATTGAATCTGCACGTAATGTAATGCACGGAAAATGCTAATTCAGTCATTTGAAAGACATTCAGTCTTTTGAATTTGCATTGTATTAACATCGTTTTTTGATAACATATTCAGGGGTCGCAGCAGGTAAATGCTGCCAGTCCTTGAATTTGAAGAAGTTGTTCCTGAAAAGTCATTTAAAGGTCCTTGAATTTGATGTTAAGCAAGATGTGAGAGCCCTGTTACTAGTTTGAATCTTTACATTGTAAGTATCATGTATGTGTGCACATGAAGGTACAGATTTGGATTGTTTAAACAGAGCTCAATTATAATTGTGTTGTATGTTTAAAGCTACATGTTACAGAAAATGTGATGGTGTGAAATCGTAAAGCTTACTGTGATTGAAGAGCACTGACATCGAATATAGCTCTGAATATTTTGGCTTTAAATGCTGTATAACCACACCAAGTGCATATGATCTGTTTTATCTATTCGTTGTAACTTAATTCAATACCCTAAGTCTTTTACAGCAAATCATATTTTCAATATACACATGAATTGTGGTTCATTTAAACCTTCCTATGTGATATTTTTGTTTATATCAGGTGATACAGCTGTTGACTAGATATGTTTATTTGTTCACATAGAAAAAATATTGCATTTTTGTGAGAAAATTCTGCTTAAGTCCATGGTACAATGTACAAAATTGGAGTGCTAAAGTGCCAACATATTATTGTTCCGTTACATCTCTGCTATACTTATTTTAGCTAATATCTTGATTTTATCTTTAAAATATGAGTGTTTATTTAAAATTCTATACCTCTTGATAGAAAGTCAAGATACTACTTCACTGTGACACAGATTGTGATGTGCAGGTTGTGACCATCCACTGCTAGTTTGTTTATATGTGGTGTGGATGCTCTAATAACTTTCCCTTAGCTGAGAAAGGCACTTGCCAGCCACTTGAATGGAAACACCTCCCATGTTTGCATAACTTTTGATGCATAGTTTTAAGTCTGTCTGCTGCAGTGGAGTCTGTGTCGGCCACTTTCTGACTACTTTCCTGTAGTTGGCTGGATTGTTTGCATATTGGACCATTCTCAAGCCAGCAGTGACAATATGTGCAAAAACTCCACTGCTCAACACTGCTGAGCCTGATAAACTCACACCAGCGCAACAAAAGCAACAGTGCCACTACTATGTCACTGTTAACAATGCAGTGCAGAAAAAATCAGCCTTGTACTTGTATTCCTATTGAAGTGGGTGGTGAGTGTATCTTTTTGATATTTACATCTTGCCTAGCTTGTACAGATGTGCCAGAATATATAGAATAAAATTAAAGGGTTAATATATGTGGGTTTGCACAATAAAGCCATTTCAACCCAGTGTCCACAAGATGTCACTGTTGTTTCTTTACACTGTTTTTGGGGGTTTTTTTGCACCCAAAACAATAAATTGTTGAATCCCACTGCCGAATTCTATAGTAACTGTTGGTTACATGAAACACTGCTCCTCTTAAACCTTGAACAAAAGGTACAGCAAAAAGCTCTTTTCACACACATCTAACTGGTGAGAGATTGAATGTGAAATTCTTGAATAAGTGACATGCATCAGTATTTTTTGGCTTAGGTACATGCATTGCAAGTTTAAACTCTTGTTTGTGCTCGAGCATTTCATTTAATTGTATGAATGCATACGTTATGATGCACACCAATCAAGGTGACTGAAACATTATTTATTACTGTCTCTTTAAATTACTTTAAATTACTAAACACTTTAAAAGTTGCACTTGGGGAAGCACAGCCTTGGGGGTTTTTCATGAGTGCATAATTCTAGCTGTGGTGTGTGGCATTTTCACTGGGATGCACATATTTTGGCCAGCTACACACAAACCAAATACTCATTAAACTTGTTTTGGTGTTAACAACAGCAGCAAGTCATCAAGCCCAGAGCCCTTCACTCCACCCAGCTGGCTTCACTCCACCCATTTGGCTTCTCTCCACCCATCTGGCTCAAGCGTCATGTACACAGAGAGCATTGCTGATTCAAAAGCATCTACAAATCCATTTTTTTGTTTTTAGGGTAAGATGGTACATTTTCTGTTAAACTGTTCAATCTCAACTGCAGCAATTTTTGAATTACAATCTCTGTTTACACTAGTCTAGTGTTTTATCCATTAATCTATCTCCTAAAACTAAGTTGGGTTATTTTTTTGTACCCAAAGTACCCATCTTCTCATATAGAAATTACAAACCTTGTCTGAATGATACTTTTCTTACTTTATAAGTAAGTAGTTTATAAGTGTAGTTTTGTAACCCCCCCCCCACACACACACACACACACACAACCAACCACACAGTAACTGCTTGAAAATTAACTGTAATCTGAAGAATATTTGGTATATATTTAACTTAATGAGGATTTACAGTGTAACACGTTCTGAGCCCAGCCAGTCTGATGTTGGCTGGATGTTTGACATTACTCCCACTTCCTGTGCTCTTTCATCCTCTGTCTCCCCACGACTTGCAGAGTGTTCGAATAAAAAACATGAGAAATGAGCTCAAGTTAAACCATTATGTCCAGATTTCTTTTGGCTCAGATGAGCTGTTTTTGAAGAAGAAAAAAAAAACCCTTTCACTCACATCAGATTTCTTATACCTTAACAAAACACTCCCTTAATCCCACAGGTCTGAGGAAGAACTCTTACTCACACACACTCGGAGTGAAAGGGCTACTTCTGGTCAATAAACCCTGTGATGTGCTAAACTCATGCCCTGTGAACCATTCCTACTTCTGGTCATTTGGTCAGCGTAGCACTCTGGGGCTATTTCGGTCCATTCCTCTGCACAAAAGCCTGTTCAGCTCTTGTTTTTTGATGTCTTCCTTGAGCTGGCTGCTTCATTTCACATCAACAGAAATTCAGTGGACCTGGGGTCAGGGCTTGGCTAGTGCTAATGGAATTTCCTGTTTGAACAGAAGTTGATTTCATTCTTTGTTACTGGATCACAGATTCAGATCACACACAATCACCCTGATTTTGTAGTGTAAAATGTCTTAATAATGTGGCTACAGAACTGCTTTGCATCATTCTTCATAGTTTAGTAGACAAAACGTTTGGTCTCATTCGTTCACAAAACAAAGTGTTCCAGTAATAGACATGTAGTCTGTAAACAGTGTTTGTAGGGGGCAGGGAGTGGAAGGATAGCCCTGCTGTTATCTTTAGGAGACTCTGAATGTCTCTTTAGGTTTTTTCAGCATTAACAAATTCCTCTGAAATCTCATTTGATCAGCACATATGCTGCACATGGTACATATTGCATGATGATGATGATGTGACTACAAGGTAATCTGTACTTTCTGAGTCCAGGTCAAGCCCACATAATTTTCTCACCAATACCCTCCACGTACCATTGGGGTAATGAGGGTGTGGTAATGCAAAAGCTTTGTGTGTGTGTGTGACTTTTTATTTCAGATCACAAGTTAAAGAGTTAATGCAGCAATCCAGATAATTCCAAAGGACAACTTTTTCAACTGTAAACATTTTAGTTTTCAACCTTCAAACTACGTGATATCAAACTTATTTATTTAGTTTTGTGAATGTGTTAATATAAACATATTACTTAGTTTCAGCCTGTCCTGTATAACTCAAGCTACAGCATCTTTCTTGGCTAACAGCTACTACTTTCATTTCAGCGTTTCAGTCAGTCGGACCTGCTAGATGCTCTAGTAGTTTCGTATTACTGTAATCGGAACTCTCGCAAAAAAAAAAACATTTTCAACCAAATGTCTTTCATTAATATGTAACAACCACAAAAGCCCGCAGGGTGTTACTTGAAAAGCAATGCTCGTGAATCAAGCCATAGGAGTACATAACCCTCTTACGAGAACCTTCCTTTGTTTCCATTTAGCTGTCTTGAGTTCTCCATCTTTGTGGAGTTCATGCATGACTGTTCTGGGAGAGAGAAGGGCGCCGTGGGTCGGTCACGCAGCACGGCTAAGCACCGCAACATGTTTGGAAGAAAAAACTGTTAATCACGTGACTGGGTGGATGCACGGCCGTACCACTAAGGAGGGAGGGAGGGGGGGGAGTGCAAGCGTGCCATCCAGTTCAATTCACAGCCTGTCAACAGGCATGAGTCCGCGCTGGAGGACACACCTCTCCAAACACATGGTTTCCTCCTGATTGTCCCGGACATATAAACGACCATCTTATGTTTCTCTGTCAAATCCTCATTTAGCTACTCTCCACTTTCCCGCGAACGGCTTTATATTTTAGTGTAACAGTAACAGGTCTTTTTGTAATAATTCAACTGTAAAAGGTTACTTTCCAAAACAACGTGGCACCTGAATTTTAAAACATAAGGTGAAGGGTGTGTGAGTGGGGAGGAAGGGAGGTCGTGAGGTGTTGCAATACATTGATGTTTCAATGCATGTCACACACACCCACATAGACATACCCACCCACACACACACACACACACCCACACATACACGCCCTCATTCGGGCATGTTCATTAGATTGAGTACGACACAATTTTCACTCTGGTCTGTGGCAAGATACTCAGCTTTCTCCAGTGGGATGGGTGAATGGGTGTGTGCTCAAGCTGACCGGAATCAGCCACAGCATTTATGCTCATTAATACAGTTCACACTATCCTGTTACAGGACCCGGGGCACATCACTCCCTATAATGAGATCCAAAATTCCTATCCAGTTGCATCCCATTCCAGTGATGTCAGAAAACAGCACTCTTCCCAGAACTCCACTGCAATCAAACTGAATAAACGTGAGCAGAGTAAAAGGAGTGTTCTAGCCATTCAGTCCGGGTCACATTGCATGCCTCTCTTCAAGCTCAGTGGATTACTGCTTTGTTCAGGTTAGGTTTCGCACAAGTCTGTCCTCCCTGTGTTTCTCCAGATGGGGCGCTCGTGTCAAATCGCTTCAGCAAAGTCTCGCCTCGTGAACCCTTTCTGCAAAACAGAAATAAACAGAGAGAGGGAGATCACATTTTACAACATTGCATGTAAAACCAACAAATGGATGTATGGACAAACAAACAAACAAATAAAACACTCGAGTTCACTGATCATCTGACAATCTAAATGAAACATTGGGGTCTAGCATCAACTAGCAACTACTGAACTCAACTGAGAAGAAGTAGAAATGCATAATGCCTATCTCTCTCTCTCTCTCTCTCTCTCTCTCTCTCTTTCTCTCTCTCTCTCTCTCTCTCTCTCTCTCTCTCTCTCTCTCTCTCTCTCTCTTTCTCTCTCTCTCAAACACATGAAGCCCCAGAACATGGCAGGAATGACGTTACCCAACACCACCGTGACGGGTGTTGACCATCGATCACCCGCAACGATGCGTCCACCTCAGCACTGACAGATGTGCTGCAGCGACTGGGTGCAACAATGACAAGCGACCCCCTACATTCCAGTGTCACATTCCACACACCTATCTGACCGAGTTCACGGGTCAAACTTATGCTGCGGCTCGAGGGAGGGCAGGGCCAGTTTTATTGAAATGTTTTTTTTTATATGTTTTGCAGCCTGTTTTGAATTAAATCTGAATCTTTCTGTTTATATATACTCAAAAATGTATGGGCATCACAATTGTCACTGGAACAATAATGGAAAATAAACTAGCTATGTAAACTAAATAGATAAAGTAACTAATAAATGACACTAGTGTGGTTCAATGGGTCAAAAGTACTTTTTACAAATCATTTGTGTCAAACACTGTTCATTGTTTTGTATAAGGGTTGAGAGAAAGTTGTTATACTGTATGTTAATCAGTAACAGGTTTCGGGCAAATATTTGAAAAGCGGAACCATGTAACCAAGGAATGGGCTGATAAGCTTCACAGAAGATGAACAAAATGACAACGAAAAAAAATGTCTGAGCAACAGAAGTTGTAAATATAACAACATGTGTCCAAATGACACCTCCTCCTGCACTAACAGCTTCATGGGCCTGAAGCTTGAAATATTTACCAAAGACAACAGAACCGATCAGTGTGGGGGTGTGTGCTTGTCCATAGACTGTTCACATGTCTGCAACGTGCCGAGCTGCTTCAGGGACAACTTTTCATGGGATCCGCTGATACCAGATACCATTACATGCAATAGCAGGCCACTCAGTCCCTTCTTCAGATTCTTTGGTCTTGATGGGAAACATCTACCTGGACTAAAACCAAACCAGTGGCCGCCTGGTGTGTTCTGTCTCACCTGCTTGTAGTCTTTGTGGAGCTTGCTGTACTGAAACATGTTGCAAAGCACCGTAGAGGCGGCCTTAGAAGCTTTCAGCTTGCCTGGACTGATACACAAAGGGGAGTCAGAAACATGAAACCGACCGGTAGGACAATACGCAGGACAAAATCGGCTAAATAATGAATAAGTCATGTAACATAAGCCGGGAATGACCTAGGACATAGGAAGAGAGGAAAAGACTGGTCATGTGTCAAAGAAAGGGGTCATGACGGAGAATTAGGCTGAATTTGTGTCCTGCAGACATTTATGGAGGACACCACCAGTCTTATTTTCTGACTGGAAATGAAAACACCCATAGCACTGTCACTGCTAACAGGATCTGCTGTACCTGTTGTCGTGGGAGACCTTGATGCCAACCAGTTTGGGCAGCCCATCAAAGTAGGTGATGTCTCTGGCGGCGACCGAGCTGGCGATGACCAGGTTGTTGAGGACGCCGCAGATGTTAACCACCACATCGGCCGACGGCTCCTTCTGCAAACCGTCACCAGGCAGTTTGGACACCAGAACGTTCACCACCTTGGTGGCTACGGGGAAACAACCGAAACAAAACTGAGCCTGCACGTACAGCGGGATGATGAGGCAAGATCGGCGGTGACTCTAATGAACGTGGAGGTGGCTTCCTACAATCAGATACGATGGGATACATGACATTTAATTGAGTGCAGTTAGTGTGGGTGGAGATACTAGCAGTGCAAATGACGGAGAAGTGATGCAGGAATGAAACAAATGTGGCCTGGGGAAAGATCGAACGTAGGATAGCACAAACAGGAGAGTGGTGGCTGAATAATTCAGAAGGGATTCCGAAACAGGGCCAGCATGCGATGCACACCATATTGTCAAAGGGCTGCTCCTATTGTGAACGGGGCAAGAGGGGTTCTGAAACAGTACTGAAAGCGATTCTAGGGAATAATTGAAAAGGGTGATATTCACTTGCTTGTGCAATAAAAATTCCAGGTTGTGGTTTTCACTGAAGAGAATTCAGTTTAGCTGTGTGTTTTAGGAATGGCGTTGTACATTGCCACACACATTGCATAACACTGCATAAAAAAAAATAATAAAAAAAACCTCAAAAAAACACAATTAGATGGGAAAAATGAGTGAGTCAATTTCTATGTAGTCAAACTGAACATGTGGTGTGCTATGTTTGACCCAAAACATTCTCTAGGGTTTTAAGTTTGTTTGTTAAATATACCATGTTTAAGGTAATGGGAGCAGACCTGTTACCCACTGTAAACTCCCTACACACTGTGCAGTGAGATGGGCTCTGTCCAAAATGCCGTACTTCCCTCCTATACAGTACTCCAAAGCAGTACGTGATAAAGGGTAGTATGTCAGAATACATAGTATGCATTATACAGTAGACCTAAGCGAAAAGAACCCCGAATGGCTTACTGAATCGGAGCCATTTTGAAGTATGCGATTGCAGCAAACCTGTCCTATCACATGATTCAACTGGAGCATTTAACTATGATTGTGTGATGTCATATGTCATAATAAAATGGTCGATGTAGTATATCTGAGGTTGTATGCATATTGCCCAGTCGCCTACTGAAAGAACGTACTGCCTTAACAGTCTAAAAGTGTGCAATCTAGTGCATACTGCTTAAGTATGCCATTTCGGATTCAGCCACAGTCTCAGTGAGAAAAGCACACTACTCCTCTTAGGACCCTGGGGCACTCTGGCACTGACCCATATCGGCCTTGTTTTTGGTGTGACGGGACAAGTTCCGCAGCAGGCCAGTGAGGGATCGCAGCTCCACGTCGGTGGGGGTCCTCAGTTGGTCCAGAATGACAGGAAGCATACGCTCATGTTCCAGGGTAACTCGACTCAATACCGATGCCCACTGGCAGAGAAAGAGAAAGAGAGAGAGAGAGAGAGAGAGAGAGGGAGGGGGAGGGGGGAAAGGTGTCAAGGAACAGAGGAAGACCCAGTATATGTGTAATAGGGGTACATGAAAGGAGAAAACAGATTCACAGATATGGCATAGATGAAAGACATATCTGTCTGTGATAAGCATTGAGAGGTGTGAAGGAATCCATTCAGATAACAGAAAGAGTTAAAAGTGATCTGTAAAATGTGTGGGCAAGAGGTTTACTCTCTTTTACATCATCTCCAAGGCAAGACTCCCCAAAATTTGGATATAGTCCTATACTAAAAAGCATGTTAAAAGTTTATAATCTGTGGGATAAATGATGTTTTCGTACTTATTTAAAACACTGAAACTATGGATTCAGCATCTAAAATATATTTTAAAAAGAACAAGACGAGAAAAATCCCCCAGGCAGCGGTGTGGGTGTGCCTCACCCGGCCCTCTCCCGCCGTCATGTTCTGCAGGGCGCCGGCTGCAGCCTCGCGGGTGGAGGCACTGCTCTCACTGCTCTGCAGCACCTGGCTGTACGTCCCTATGATCTGAGGGTGCCACAGCCACTCCGCCCCCTTGGGTACTCGCGCCACCTCAGAGAAGGTCGACAGTTCCTGGTTCCTCTGCTGCAAGGGCCAAAACAACCAATCACTAGCGGACTAGCAAAAAATAAATAAACTTTCCAAGAATGTGTGAGTCTGTAGAGCAGTTAGACCACAATGACTTCAAAGGAACATGGGTAGAAATAAATAACAACGATAAATAATCATTTTGAACTTGCATTTTTTGTTTTCTTGCTCTGCGGTGAGAAGCAACTGATAGCATCTCTGTTGTGTGTTGCGTGAGCTCGCGTGGGCCCCTCCAAACGCAAATGCACCGATTGGGGGATCTCGGTGTACAGCTGGTATGACAGGTTTCTTAGCACACACACACAGTTCTCTAGACCCTGGATATGAAGACAGAGAAAGAGAGAGAAGAATATTTTCCTGTTATTAGCATTCGGGGACTAATAGACTAATAGTAGAGGTTCTGCTGATACATTAGGATCTGGGTGGGCCAGCTGCTGTGACTTTGAAGACTGACCTTGTCTTCGGGTTTACCCTCCTGGAGCGAGTTGTGGATGTACCCCACAAGAGAGTCCACCAGGCCACGAGTTTCCCTCATCTGCTGTCTGGTCCTCCCATTCACAGAGCTCAGGTTCCTGCGGAGGGTTTGAAGTAGTGAAAACAAACAGAAGAGTTCATAGCTGGAATAAAGACAAGCCTCTCTGTTGTTTCATTATGTATATGGAAAAGATTATGCAAAGTATCAGCGTAGTTCTGCTTTGCAAGGAAAACATATGTATAACAATTTTATCTACCAAGTGAGCACAAGTACACATGAGCTTCATAGTTTGGTATATTAATGGTTATCTTTTCAAATAAGAAAAGCAACAGATACCATGCTAATGCTCTCCTGTGTATATTCACCACCACTTTAGGACCCACTTCATTTATTATAAACATTAGAGGCTACAGTCCATCTACTAAAGTACAAATTACATTGCTCTCCACCTCTATCTGTGGTCAGTGTCTGACCACAGCTCCTCCGGTGGACTGGATATCTTGGGCTTACAGATCACTCTCAATTCAGCAGTGATGCTGATTCCTGTAAGTTTGCACCAACTCAACATGACCACTTTTACACCATGACATGGTCAGTGTTGGTGCTGCGCTCAGAAAGGCCTGGGCGATAACATGGAGACAGTAGTGGTCATGTGATCAGAAGGGCCTGGGCGATAACATGGAGACAGCAGTGGTCGTGTGATCACAAAGCCACCTGTGATTAATTAGGAAGACAGGTGCTGACACACTGTGCATGCGGACCAGAGGGTGAAGGACTGTAATTGTACAGTCTGTGTTTAAAAAAAAACGTGGGTGGTTACTGGTTAACTGTGTGTGTGTGTGTGTGTGTGTGTGTGTGTGTGTGTGTGTGTGTGTGTGTGTGTGTGTGTGTGTGTGTGATGGTACCTGAGGCAGCCTGTAGTGTTGTAGAAGATGTCAACCTCTGAGGGACTCTGCTGGATAATGCCAGACTCTCCTCCTCCTGAGAGAGGAAGCAACACCCGCTCAGTCAGCTCCACCAGACTCTCACGAGCCAGCTTCTCCTTCAGGCTGTCCTTAGAGGACAGGTTCCACAGAATACCTGCAGAGAGAGAGAGAGTGACCAATAAATCTATTAAACCTTCATTTAATACATAAATTACTGTACTGTACCAAGAACAAAATGTGCTATATGCAATCTCTATGGAAATTAGAGGATTTTCACCCCAACCGGATAAGAAAATGGGTCATTAAATATCACTAAGAGACCTAACAACTGGGGAGAGAGCGGCAAAGAATTTCAAGGACTGTTTATTGTGTGGGTGTGTGCGGGAGGGGTTACAAAATACAAAGGAGGCCTATGGGAGGGTAATGGCCACTGTCTCACAGGATTCTGGAGCTGCAATGACCCCAACTAACAATAAGACCATTCTCCCTCTCCTTCTCTCTCTCTGTTTCCCCCTTCTCAGAATGCATTCACTGCTCTAGTTACTCCAGGTTCACCTGCAGTAGTGCCAGTTGTGATCACATCAACAAGACGAAAACATTCACTATTCTAAGCTTTAGTTACAATTACTGGACCTATAAAAATAAGCTCTTCTTTTTTTTGCAAATGACTCTTTTTCACACTCTGTTAAAAATCCACCCTTTTTTCCTTTGTGCCACATCTTCGTTGTGTTAATGTATTATCGAATTAACTTAAGCAGTCACAGCTGTGTGAAAGGCCATGCATGCAGAGCTGGACAGTTAAGGTCCAGCAGTCCCAACACTTTCCGTGAGTGCCAATATGAAAAGATGGTGAATGGCTATAGGTCAATATGTTTTGGCGGGAGCACGCATTGGCCATTGGTAGCTCGGTAGCCGTCGTTCCCATAAGGAAGACTGAACTATTGGCCTAAGCCGGTGGAGGCCGGCCCACCCTACCTGTGATGTTCTTGCGCAGCTCGTCGTCGGGCTCCTTCAGCACCGCCACCAGCTTGACGATGCCGCCGGACTCGATGAGGGCGCTCTTGTTCTCCATGCTCTCGTAGATGAGGTTGCGGGTGGCACCAGTGGCGTAACGCTGCACCTCCTGGCTCTCGCTGCTGAAGAGCTGCACCAGGGCGGGGATGCCCTTCAGCGCACGCACCTTCACAGGAGCAGAAGGAGCTTCAGGCGGGAGTCGCCATCCGAGCATTGGGTCAAAGCCCTGAGCACAGCTTGTGCAATGCACTGATTCATACACCATTTCTGCTGAAACGCAACCATTTTCCTTAGAACAGGTCACTTCTCTTTCGCCCATGAGGTGGACTTCAGCCTAACATTACAACCTGTTCAGACATGTGTCGACTAAAGAAAAAGATTTGGCCTGTTTTGGTAAGATTGTGCCCTCAGGCAGTATGTTCCTCTCCCCAGAACCTCTGGATTAAGATTATGGACACTTCCATGCATCTGGTTTGAGTCGACTTTTAATGAAGGTAAAAGCAACATTTACTATTCATAAGTATCAGGGAAATTTCATAAATTTATTTACTGCCCTTGGGTAAAGGAATGACACATCATTAATTCAAGCAAAATGCTATGACTCCTGGGAATGGTTTCTCTGTTGGCTCGTGGCCAACAGTGACCTAATTTGTACAATAATAATTTGATTACCAGTTCCTTGGCATCGCTGCTGTGATAACACTGGTGCTGGATGTAGGCGGCTCCCAGCGTTTGCATGGCAACATCTGAGGAGCTGAGATAGCCGACCGCAGTCGACATGTCCAGATTGTGGAGTCTACTCGAGAAGACGAAACAGTTGGAGCAAGGTTATGCGTAACATCACAACCTGACTGCCTTCATTCACTCTAGCTTATATGCAGCATTACTGGATGGTGAGTATAACTGTAACTGCTTATGAACACTCTGGAAAACGAGCTGTTGGCAATTCAAATACTGCTAATTGCACAAATAAATAAGCAGGAAAGTGTAAAGTGAATAGACTGCCCAAAGTGCTAAAAATGCACAAAATAGGCAAGTAATCAACAATTAGCGTGGGGAAATTTGCATAATGTCCATTGGGGCTTACATGTATTCTTTTCCAGTAGGCCAAACTAGTATGTAATGTTCATTTGATCAAAGTAGTAATCTCTCACCCCCCAGGCATATCACCACCGTCGGCCACCACATCGCACACGTCCGCCCCGCGGCCCACGCTCTTCAGGCTGTGCACAGACCCCGCTCGCCTTATGCTGCTCTGGTAGTGCCCCCCGCCCATCATTGAGCTGCCCCCGGTGGACACCTGCTGCCACTGCATGGGGCTCTGGTTCATCCTCTGGTGCTGCAGCTGCCGGTTATTCATGCGGGTGATGGTCCGGTGGGCGGGGCCCTTGAATGAATACTGATGAGCAAGCTCGGCTTCCCTCCAGCCTCTGCTAAACCCCTCACGTGCCAGCGTGCCACTAAGGGTGCGCCGTATAGACAGGTTGGGCATCGTGCTGTGGCCATAGTACGCCTGATGCTCCGATGAGCCCATGGCATCCTGAGTCAGCCAGTTAGGCGTAGGCGAGGACTGCCTCGGCTGCGTCTGCAAGCCCAGAGACGCGGCTTCCTGCTCCAGACGGCTGACGGCTCTCGCCTCCGTGGCGTGCGCCTGGCCGCCCTGGTGAGTGCCGACATACGTGTCGTCATGGAACTGGTACGGTCGGCCCAGGGTGGCGGGCATGGGAACGCCGTAGCTGATCCTGCGTTGGGAACCCATCTCCACCGCTGAGCGGGAGCTGAACCCTCCTCCATAGTGAGATATTCGTGGGCTCTGGGGGAAGAGCCAGAGAGATTTATAATGACAAGACCATGGAGGCTACAAACAAAGACACATGAACAGGGACTATGGAAAGTGCATATATATATACATATATATATATATATATATATATATATATATATATATATCAACAAAACACTCACCGATGCACTGAAAGGTGTTTTAGCTTTATTCTTATAAAGATTTCGATATCTCCTATTTAGCTTGCACACCAACACTCCCCCTGACTTGCTGTTATCTTAGAGGGAGTTCATGGGGCCCCTTCTTGGATGTCTGGCCCATGAGGTCCTGGGTCAGGAATGTTTCAGATGCACCCTGGACTCTACCCACAGAGCCCACGCACTGAGTACTTCACCTCAACACGGCCATGGCAGGAGAATACCAAATACTGCACCCATGTGTGGCCAGGGTGCAACCATGAAGCATGTCACTACTAAGGGATCATGATCCATGCTATCTGGCTACCGAACACACATGCCTAAATAAAGCCATTACACTGTGCTGTCTGCTCCCTGAGGTTATTCACACTCTGTGCGCTTGTCTCTTGGACTGAGTCTTTTGGTTTAATGAAAAACATTTTTTAAGGGGAGTTTAACCTGAATTTTCCATTTCCATCATTTCGTAATTGCTACCATAACAGTTTAACTGTAAGTGGACAAGGATTTGGTAATTATGCAATAGCACTTACTATAACTCTGCTGCCATTGTATACGAGTGTCTTGGCGCTGGAACCGGTGCCTTGGCTGTGATATCTCATTGAAGATGTGCCGTTATATTCTAGCACAGGAGAACAACAAGAGAAACAAAAATGTGAACAACATATGAAAGAGAAAGATCCTCTATGATAATCCCCTAGCCAGCATCCCTCACTGAGTTCCTGCAATTGTGCAAATAGATCAGGTTTCCCCATCAGCACGTCTCCATAACCCTCCTGCAGTGAATAGTTCATTAGATGTCCACATTATGTATGTGGATGATGTCAGAATCGACACCCTGAAAACTTGTGAAGGGAGTTAAACTGCTGAAGTTTCTGGAAAGAGAGATTTCTAAAACATACTGCAGAGAAGAAGGGAGTCATTTAAGTTACTCCCGCACACTCCCTTCCTTCACACTCATTCTTCTCATTTTCCTGCGCCATTTTCCTGCGCCAAACGGCGCCAAACGCTAACAGCAGCAACAATCAGAAGGCGGGGAGGTATTCCAGTTAGCAGCAGAATACCTCGGGAAGGCAGATTTAGCAAAGAACAGGACTGTTATACCTGTAATCCACTGTTTAAAACAAATCGAATAATTCCTAGATCCCATGTTAATCTATACATATTTAAGACAGTAGTAGTTATGGTTAACTTTCAAATGTTACGATGGCAAGTTGGATGTTGTCTTATTTGCTGAATTATTTTACGTACCAGATCATTACCAAAGCACTGATTGAAGCTCAGTGTCTAAAAGTACTGTACAGTACTCTAAAAGCAGTCTACAGTACTTTATAGCAGTTTAACAATATGATCTTAGTAACAAATTCTGAGATAGCTTAATCTGCGATGTTCATTTGCAAAGATGCTATGTTCTTTGCCAGGACATGGAATCTGATTAATATCAGATGCTCAGCCACAGATCACACATTGTAAAATCTTTGTCATGCTTAAATGGATGATTTTTGTATATCCCACAAGGTTTAAATGGCATTAAATATTTTTTTACATTTCATGAATTTAAGGTATTGTTGTGTAAAAGTCCAGTATTAAAACAAACATTAGAGTAAAGGATATTTTAAAACCTGACTCAGTTCACTGACCTTTTAATCGAACCCTAAGGAAATCTGATATTTCACAATTTCGAGGAGACTACTTCTTAGAAGAGCAAAAGGCCACAGGATTTCAGCAGTTTAAAGAGAATGAGAAAAGTCAAACACATACAGTATTTCAGTAGTTTGAAGAGAATGAGTAAAGCCAAACATGTATTTCACATTTTTGAGGTTTTGTTGTTGTTCTGTAAAAGAGGTTTGTTGCTACATTATGAAATTCTGGCTGGTCAGTTACTACATATCTTGTTTTGCATTTCAATATAATAATTTAAATGTAAACAGATTTGTAACACAGCAGGAATCTTGGTGTGATTCAATTCAAACTATTTAAAATTGATTCAGGCCTGATACCAGATTAATTTGATGTTTTACTTCTAGTACTGAATAGATTCAGTAAAATTTACTGAGGCTTTTTTTTTTTAAAGAACATTAGTTTTTTTTTTTTTTGCTGTATTCAAGGGTGTTGCTTTGGCTCAAAAATGCATTCCTACTTGTGTGCGGAACAATAGCTCTGTTCAAATGCATGAACGTGAGTTACCGGGGAGAGGGGCAGCTGGTAGATCCTGCCTTTTATTAGATGCTACGTTCAGTGGATGGGGAGGATTAGGCGTAGGAGATGCGTCTGGTCAGAGGGAGCTTTCTACTGAACCTCAAACATCTGGTCTTCTTCAAAATGCCTCTGTGTGACCGGGGCAGGTAAAAGACAGCTTCTTGGCTTATCCTTCCAGCTCGACTAAAGCAGGAGCTGCAGAATAATCCCCCACACTCACGCTGAGCCGCACGGCCATTCCACACATTCCTGACAGGTCTTCAGACCCTTTGCAGTCAGTGCAGTTTGGCATGTGCACTGCTGCCGTGCTTCCATACTGACCGGGTGACATTGCTAAACCGGCGTGGTCGAGGGTCGGCGTGGTGCTTCCCAAACGTGAGGCCACATGCGATGGCCTGCATCGTGATTTTGTGCTCCACCCTCTGATATCCTCAGCTTTCTCCTAGAACCTCCACGTGCCCTGCTGGTTAGACGCTCCCTCAGCTCCAAATACGCAATATCAGGCCCAGTAACCACTGAATACGAGCAGGAAATTCCCCATTTCAGCTGGAAAAGGAATTATACAAATGAGCCAAACAGGTAATTAAGAGCAGTGCGACCCAGAGAGCTTTGAGCAATCCTCTGGCAGCCACAATGCTAAAGCCTGGAATTCAGGCTGGAATTCATAAATCCTCCTGACAGCTAAATAACGATGCAGGCAGCATTTTTTTTCAGCCTCCTCCCAAAGTAGCAGTTGTCTGATGAATACTAGTGTGCACCACCCCATACCAGGGCCTTCCGTATCACAGGATGCTTATTCACAGGGCTGACGTTTAACACCACAGTTTACCACTCCATCCTCGTTTTAAAATAGAAGCATGGCATGGCTCACTGATAGCACAGTCAGGATGCTGTTGTAAGCATTCAACAAAGGAATGAGTGATATAAATAGGGTGACTGCAGAACATGCTATGCTAAGCTTGTTTGGTACACAGCGTGACTACAAAGGTTCAATGTGTCCCATGAGACATTTATGATAATAGTAAAAGGAAGATAATGATTTGGAAACACTCTGACACACTGTCATGCTGCCTAAATCATGGTTCTGATTATCACAGTCACTATTTGCTTGCATCATGACACTGGATAATTCACATTAGAAAAAATAAGGAGCGCAGAGTGTGTGTGTGTGTGTGTGTGTGTGTGTGTGTGTGTGTGTGTGTGTGTGTGTGTGTGTGTGTGTGTGTGTGTGTGTGTGTGTGTAGATTCATGTACACAGGTGTGTGCATACATGTTCTGCTTAGATTAAAAAAAAAGTGATAAAGTTAAAGGGATAGATGAGTAAGGCAAAAGAGCTCAATTTCCATCTCTACACCAAAAAAACGAAGAGTGAAGTGACACATGGCAGATAAGAATCTGATAAACGCACACAGGTATGGTTACCCAACTTGATTAAAAGTGGTGTATGACCCATTTTGGAGATCTGCATTTGTGAAGGGTCATCGTGGCTTGGGTTCACAATGATGACCTCATTCTCCTTTTCTCCCCCACAAAGAATCATCTTTTTCAACTCTGAGTTACTGATCTGAGTGCAGTGTTGAGAAGAATGTTGTTTCGCACGCCTCCAGATGCTCTCCGCTTCAGATGGCTACTCTAAAGCTACATCCTGAGGAATTTATTCGATAAAATTTACATTAGACATGTTACATTAGACATGTCACAAAATAATATTTACCGAAACATACCCAATGGTACAATGACTCCCAGTTTAAAGGAGGATTTAAAAATATGCTTAACTCCACCAAACTGTGGAAACCTGATCTGCAGTATAGTGGCATCTACATTCAGGGTATACCAATACCTATATTATAAAACATCTGTATTCAGGGTATACCTATATCTATATTATATAATATCTATTTTCAGGGTATACCTATATCTACATTGTATAATATCTATATTCAGGGTAATATACAGGAATCAGCAAAACAGTTGTAGACAAATAACATGATGGTATTTCCCATGTGAAATTTAGTAATCTTTTCATGGTTGAAATCAGAAACCACAGTTGGAGCTCCTTGAAAGCCACAATAAACATTTGACTCTGATATCTACAAACAACTCAAACCCATGAAACCTTGTAATTACATGATTTAATTAATTATTATGTTGTAATTATTTTGCACCAGTGTCTGCTGGCATGCTGCATTTAAAGTGCTGCTGCAGATGTTTATGGAAAAGTGGTCCCAAATCTTTCCTTCTGGCTTTAAAACTCCACAAAACGATTGTGGTTTTAAAGACAGGAGAACCGTCAAAGCCGTCAGCTCAGCTGGCCTAGTCAGACTGTGGCAAGCAGCGTTATTAAAGCTGTTTAAACCACAGCTACTTTCACACCGTGGATATGGAAGTGCCTCTAAACTGGTGATGAAGTCCGGTTCATGGTTTCCTCCTAGTGCTGTCCAGTATTTCTCTATTTTCCATACTTTTCTTTCTTTCCAAACCTTTTTTCCCCCCAAATATTCCTAAATATTTTGATAACAAAGTATCCTACGCAGTCCGAATGCCTTCTGTCTGCGCAGTATAAGACACCACCTGTGTAACTAGGGTACCGTGTGCCTGCAGCACTGAATAACACGCAGGTGCATAAGCAAAATGTCACTAATGGCCCAAATAAAACTAGAATATTTAATATCATGTCTTATGCCAAATAAATACTATGAATATTATACTAAGGGTTAGTACGCACACTTTTACAATCCATTTACGGACGATAATCCGGGATAACTGCCACCAGTTATGCTCTAATAATACAGTGAAAATTGTGGCATGCAAAATTATGAAAACAGGTTATGACGTCCTGGTAACACACATTATGATAACATTATGATAACGAGCAGGTGAACGGCAAATAAAAGTTTAATGAAAGATCACCCGTCACTTTTTGTCATTTGAACTTGAATGTATAAACAGAAACCCAAGAATAATTGAGAAATGTCGTGTCCTCTCTCTTAATGTGGGTTTCATTTGAGAGGAGCTTACCTGTGGCCGGATAATGTGAAGAATTCATCCGCGTGATGGAGGACGCCTTCTCGGCCAGGCGTTGCTGGACTTGCTGCTGAACGCGTTTCGCTTTGGTCAAGTGATCCGATCCGAGCTGGTTGTCGGACGGGACTGCGTACGTGGTGACCGAGGTGCTCGGTGGTAAAGCGGAGAAAAAAAGCCCTTCGGTGGCGCTCATTGTATTAACCGGGTAGATAGTCCGGTAATGAACGTGATCCCAAAAGTTGCTCAACGACTGCAAATTTCTTAAAAATGCAAATTTCTTAAAAATTTAATCCCTCGAGGAAAAAGCAAAAATGTCTCCTTTACTCAAAGTTATCTTCTGATAACCTTAAAGATCACTGAATGCCTTGATCAGTAGAAAGTAGTTTACATGAAGACGGGCTCGAGCGTAAGACTACACTTTCTGTTGGTTCACTTGATCTTCAGTTACGTAGGCAGGTCTCCGTGTTCGCTGGCGCGCGCCCCCGCTGCCAGCAGTCCAGTCGGAGAGAGGGCGAGTAGAAGAAGATGGGTCTCTATATGTCAACGAATGCCTTACGCTGCACGGTGAATCCAACTCTAGACAGCTGCTTTCTCAATTGTGATTCCGTAATACAGAAGTGTCACATTTACGTGAAATTTAATGATGCACTGACCCTCACAAACCGCACCCATATGCATTAAAAAAATTTACTATTAAATAAATCGCGGGTCAGTAGTTTATTTGCATTACACTTATTATTACAGCATAAACCAAGTTTACATTTAATGTTTTCTTTTGGTTTTCATTTGGGGAATTAAATCATTCAGAGTTTAATTCAGTTCTCTTTAAGTTTTTTTGCTTTAGGGTTCTGTAACAGTGGGTTGAAAGGAAACTATTTCACCAGACTGGCCAGAAGTTATCAACTAGAAAAGCCACTTTATGCTGGTGAGCAATAATCTTTTTTTTTTACTTAAAAAAAAATTGTACCTTGAGAGGATTTGCTAACTGTTCTGTTGTGTTTTTAAAATTGGAAAATAGAAGCCTTTATAAAATAGGAAAAGCAGATATTTGTTTTCAACTAGGGTGGACACACCCAGCACACATATGCAGAGTCACTAGGGTCTGCAGTGCTCACTGGTCCTTACAAAGTTCAGCACAATTCACTGACAATCTCCTTCAGAAGATTGTTTCTATTTCAAGTTGATTTTGGGGTTAGACCCAGATCTATAATAAAGGCATTTTCTGCAAACACATTTTTTTCCAAAGGGTCTTCTGGGATTTTTGTCCAGGTGGCGAAAGAGGAATGCCATTAATGCATTAATAAATATAGTAACATTGCTTTTATTTTAACCAGTGCCATGTTAAGAATGAGCTTAAGATATATATTTCACTGAACAAAAGGGAACAATGCACTACTGAATATACTATACAGTCCAGGAATACACTGATCATTTCTAAAAATCAATGAAACTCACGTTGAATGTATAGGGCACTTTTAAAGAAATTCAGTAGTGAAAAGCACCCATTAGCTGTCTTGTTTAATCTTATTCTATCCTATTCCCCCACCTTGCTAAAAATTCTTGCATATGATATATGAGACACTAAATTCTCAGACAGGCACTAAAAAAATAAAAGATGACACAATGAGGTATTATTTGTAAAATACATTTAGTCCTTAAGTATTTGGGCAACAAAACTGAATCAAAAATGATAAGTGGTAAATCAGGCCAGAGATCGGAGTGAGACCTGCCAGTCCGGGTCCTGTGCCATGGCAAAGGCCATAATCACTGATTCATGGTTTCAGCTCCTTAAATTCAAAACTGTTATTTTCCAGTTCACGCTACAGTCAGTCAGTCTATTGAACTGCAAGGATCCCACAATGTCTGGAAGGCTTTAACTAGAATCTCTGGTCCTTTCTTTCTCTTTGACAAAGTACCAGGAAAAAAGGTATCACCATAAAAGGCATATATAGCCTTTACATAGTCATTAGTACAATAATATATCACTGTACATATTACAAGACAGTTTTCAGCATATTAGCATAGGCATTATGTGTTAACAATACAGAGTTGCAGACTGCATGTAGGAAAACAAAATATATTGTGTGCGTGCACGTGAATGTGTTGGCTTGTGAGATGTAGATGATTTAGAAATGATTTAGTAAATTATTTTTAGATGTTTTTCTCCAGGGCTGTTGGTAGTGTTTCTTCAAACATACCGAAGCGTTAATAACTGCACTATCATCTATTTTGTTTATGAAAACGGCACCTATAATGCATGCTTGCCCATAAGCTTGAGAAAGTGGGCCGATGAACACCCTTTGGGTGACACCTAGAGGATAGCAGAGGTATTACAGTAACTGCTGCACCTAAAAATGGCAGTGAGATTGTTTTGGAGCTCGTGAAAACCAGTCCTGGAATAGCTAGAACACTGCTGCTCATTCCCTATTCACTAAGGGCCAGCTTCTGCAATTTAGGTAACAGCCTTTAGGAGTCAGTTATGATGACACAGTGGTCAATCAGTTGAATGAAATGTCCCATGGTTATTAAAAAGTAAACAAGGTTTGCATTCAGGGGGATAGGATTGAGTTTGAAGGAAGTAAATATTTCCAATGGACTTCAATACGTTATCAACACACACACACACGTACACACACCTCGAAATCTTACAGTATTTTCAGTAGAGTGATTTTATGACACATTGCAGCTATGACATTGTCAAGCAACTCCCAGCACTTTAGATTTGGCAAAGAATTTCAAAAAACAAAAAAAATTAGCATCTTTTTTTCTAATACATTTTCTAAAGCTTTCTAGCAAATGGCTAGAGAAGATATTGTACAACATACGAGTAGGAAATTCCACTAGGAACCAACAAGACATTTTAGATATGCAGTGTAAATTTTTATGGGATGGGACAATAGGTTAGTAAGGCTGAGAGGTGTTTATAAGACCTCGCCATGGCAAAATGTGGGCGTGGTCAGGGGTTGCTAGGCAGAGGCACCCCAGCAGTCTTAGCAAGAGGTAAGCGAGCGAGGCGGTGAGTTTCCGGGCGTGCTCAGTGGACATGCAGGGGGAAGACACCACTCGCCTGGGTCAGGCACACAGAGCCAGTTAAAGGCTTAAAGATCATCCATCGGGGATCTTGGAACATGCTAGCAACGAATACGGAGCGTGGAGGAAGCTGAGGTTTCCCTGTGGAATGCACACAGGCCACAGCGAGGTGCGAGCATGGCATTCTTAGTCCCGCTGCAGTTTGCATTTTGACCTATTCCATCTCTCTCTCTCTCCAATACTGTTTCTAAGTGGTCCACTTCTCATGAGCAAACAGACAAGCAGGCATTCAGGAAAGGAGGGTTAATATGTCTGATCATTACAATATCCATGCTGGAAAGTCATACAGGGCTGCAAATATATACAGTTTGTTTGTACATATGTATGTAAAGAACAACAGAAATAAAGGCAAAAGCTTTACACCTGACTGTAAACACAGGAAATCTACAGAAATCAGGATTGTGTGTACACATCAATTGTTTGTATAACTGTCTGTGAGACAGACAGATAGAGACAGAGAGAGACAGAGAGAGAGAGAGAGAGAGACAGAGAGAGAGAGAGAGAGAGAGAGAGAGAGAGAGAGAGAGAGAGGCAGAGAGAGAAAAAGAGCATCTAATTGTCACCCGTCACATTCTGCCATTGTGTTTACAGGTAAGGTTATCAACAAGCAGGAGTACATAGCATTCGCAAAGTGCGGAGAGGGACGGTCATGGCTGCTGGATCATAGCAACATCAACAACAACAACAAAAATAAAAAAAATACTAGGGAGTAAAATCATCCTTGATCCATAAGACAAACTGACTACAATATTATGGTGGATACAAAGTTAACCCTTAAGAATAGCTTTCCTTCACTTCATTGGCTGGTGTTTCCAGGAGCCACATGCCCACAGGCTCCTTAGCCAATGCAGTTTCAGTACACTGGGCTGTTTCGAATACCACAGCAAAGCACCATGCTGAAGATCATCTCAAAGATCTTAGGAAAAAAAGAGAAAAACAATGAAGTCAACATGAGTGACACAGGAAATGGTTGTGTGAAAATACTTTGCAGTCTTTGCATATCTTTTTCCCTGCCTCTTTCTCTCTTTCACACACACACACACACACACACACACACACACACACACACACACACACACACACACACACACACACACACACACACACACACACACGCCACTCTCTTACCATGATGACAGCAACAACCAAGGCTGCGATGCCAATCAAGTAGATCTTCTCATTGAAAAGCTCTATGATTTTCTCGTGACAGCCCTGTGAAGAGAATCCACAGGAGCATTTAAAATCCAGATTATACACATCTCAGTACAGTGCCAGTTGGATTATATAGAGCTCTGACCCAGATAAGTGATCAAACGATACACTTAGTATGTTTCTGTTTAAACTGGAGGCTTACAAGTAAACAAATCATCTTTCCAGTTACAATCCCAGTTCAACAGGTCATCTAGTACATCATCAGAGTCAGACAGCCATGGCCAGAATTCACAGAAAATATACAGACTTCTCTAAAGCTGTGTGATGTTTCATTAATCCTAGAACAGGATAAATGGATAAACAGAAAAGCTTATGAGAAGAGGTTACCGGTGTAATTTCAAACATCTGCTTCTGGGGACACAAGTCGGTTGCCCAGCCAGTGGCAATTGACGTAAGTCCATTTTTGCCACAGCAATGCAACTAAAAGACAGAGAAACATACATATTTTACATTCATGGTCAATATTGAATTATACAATAAAATTTAAAGGGATTCAAGTATAAAAATATCCAAAACAAAGGACACAGCAAATTATGTATTGACATATTTAATCTTTGAATTCCTTGATTCCTTTTTAACAACTTTTTATCCGTGTTGTGAAAGGCTAGTTCATTGGGAACACATCAGACCTGCGGCCCTGTTGAGCAGTTTGATTTAAATGCTTAGCACCAGAACGGTTTTATTCACCGAGGCTGTCAAGGGCGCTCTCATGGGGTGGCTGGGCGGAACTGCAACCGCCCTGCAAAAAATTACAGGCCGGCCTCCCCATCCCTCTCCAACAACTGACAGTGAATCCCACAGGTTTTGAATTTAATTTGATGGTAAATTAAACCAAATTGAATTAAATTAAATCAAAACAAAATGCACAAATTAATATTCATATACCCATATTGCTGGTGCTTTGTACAAAATAGTGACAATTTATTTTGGCATGATGTCTATTTTTTCACCTGGGGTTGTGTTTACAGTAGTGGTGTCAATTCCAGGTTCAGAAAGTAAAAGTCCTCACCAGGATTTTGCTCAAGCTTGCTAGATTTTCTAATTAGCAATCCAGGTAAAATTAGTGGAATCAACACAATCCAGGAAGCCTGAGCAAAATCCTGGTGAGGACTTTTAATCGCGGAACCTGGAATTGACACCTCTAGTTTACAGTATTGGTTTAATATGAGCTTTATGCAATTTCTGTAGTCTGCATCTAGGCTTACACCCATGGACTAAAAAAGAAAGCTCTATCCCATCATTAACATTACGTTGATACGTTACTACAGACTGTTACTACAGATTGAGTGGTTCAAAGAATCAAAGAATTATCATTTACACTTCTAAATGATATAAAATGATATCCTTGACAAATTAAACATTTGCTCATAAAATTAATATTTTATGTTTAAGCAAAGCACACCATTGATTTATTGATGATTGTGCAGTGAAAATGGAATTTGAAGGTCTAATTAACAATTCCTTATTTGATCTCATTTGTGACTACATTACTTGTATTAAATTCCTCCCACGAGGTCGAGGTTCTGCAGGCACCGTGTGTGGTGGGAAGATACTAGCTGCAGGAGAGGGTAACTTACAGACTCGTGGAAAGCCTTCAAAACAGTAGCTGCAGCGTTTTTCTTGTCTGTGAGTGTTTCCACCAAGCCTTTATCATACACGGAGTCGTAGAAGGAGATCATCTCCTTAGAAATCTGAAATAAACAGAACGCTGATGGGTGATTGCAGCAACAAGAAGGAAATAAAGTGTGAAAAGACCGGTACAGCAGTACAGCCTAGTACAGGTGGAACCCAACCATGCACCTGTTTACACACTGCATGTGTGGGCATGTGTGAATGTATCTGCAGGTGGATGCTCTTCCATACCTTATCCTTATGAATGAATCCCCAGATACCAGCAGCAACCTCACAGGCAAACAGGATGACCAGGCAGGCAAAGAACTAGGGGAGGAGGATAAGTACTAATATTAATGTGGGGTTTTTTTTATTAATCATGAGGTGTATGAAATGTGCCTTGAGGTTAGTGTGAACTTTCAGATGAATTATTCCATCTAAATGAGTATATTCAGTAATCTGTGGGAGGCTTCTTGTTCATCCAAATGGCAAAAAAAAGATAGATAACTAAAAAGTGTGCAAATGAGTGGTATGGTGAATCAAATAGCAATACATCAGATGGGAGATGACTGAGCAAAGCTTCTGGGTGGAAGATGTATGACAAGTGACTCACTGTTCCGAGCAAGCACTGGGACTCCTGGATGGCACCATAGCAACCAAGGAACCCAACAAACATCATCACAGCACCAACAGCAATCAGGATGTAGACACCTGTAGATCATTAAAAACAACATGAAAAGGTGCTCATAAACATACACTAAAAGTAATCTATACGAATCATAACATTTAGATTACAACGCTGTCTCGTCATAAGTCTTTGATGCCTGAACATTTAATAATTATATCCACCAGGTGTCAGTGTGTGAGCAAGTTAAATATATATATATATATATATATATATATATATCGCTAAGAAATTAAACGAGACGTTTGGTTAACATATTAAGCTTAATGTTACCATACCCTGAAGTCGTATTTACTTTCCATTATCTCATCCACTAAAAATAAAAACCTGGGATCCCAGCCTTTATGTAACAAGTGGTCAGAAAGAAAGAAGGAAATGTGTTTGTAAAAACTAAGAGAGAGAAGCAAAACATCACTGAATTAAATCTCCCCTCCCAACATCCCCCTGCATGTTTACATCTTACAGAGGCCCCGACTGGCTGACTGCTGTAACCATGGTAACTCTGCCAGGGCAGAGACCTTGTTGAGCGGGGGAGAGATGGAGTGAGAAAGAAAGGGTGGGGACAGACAGAGAGCCAGAGAGAGACAGAAAGATATGAATGCAGACTGAAAAAACCCCCCGCTATTAACAGCAACACAGCGCAACATTTTCCGAACTGAAAAGAGGGAAACCCCCCCATTACACTCACACGCGCGTGTGTGTGAGATTCACGTGACTGAGCTTGGAAACACAAGGGGACCAGAGGTGGGGTGGGGGGAACACAAGGGGACCAGAGGTGGGGTGGGGGGAACACAAGGGGACCAGAGGTGGGGGGGGGGCACACAAGGGGACCAGAGGTGGGGGGGGGGGGGGGGGGGGGGGGAAACACCGCCCTGTAGCTTAGTCTTCATGTGCTCGTGTTAAACGCTAAGAGCCCCGGGATAAAGAGGATAATGTGAGAAGGAAGCAACTCCCTCTCTCGCGCACCCAAACCCTGTTGGCCAGTGTCAAGTGTCATGCAACCCAGGGAGAAGATATAGATTCCGTGAAGCACACCGAGAAGTTCCTGCAACACTCAGTCGTGTTTGCGGAGTCTCGTCTTTTCACGGATCGTTCTTTTATCACTGTGCTCTTCACACGTCTTATCGGTCGCTCTCAGTTCCCCCATCTAATCAATGACGTCCACCACGCCGTCTTGCGGAATGAGGAACCGAATCAGCAGGGCGGGGACCCGACGGACGTAGACTAACAGCAGCCGGTCTCTGGGGGCTAATTCGATACTGTCTCACCCGGTTCGGAAAGATCTGAAAAAAACGTCCCCACGGTGCTCGCTGGCTGTGCGGTTGATTGTTTTAAGAAATCGATTCCCAGTCAAAGAGGGGAGGGGGGGATCAAAGCCAGCGCGAGCGTAATTGCGAGTAAGGGCCCAAGGAACCACCGTCGGCTCATGACTTCTTGTGACAGACTTGAAATGTGCAAGCGCACCGTGACCGGCATGCTGATCAGGTGGAAAATGCAGACCAGACGCTCTCGCTCTCTTTCTCCCCGTGCATCTCCCTTTCCGCTCTCCTCCTCACTTTCCCTTCGTCCACTCGCGTTTTCTCTGATCACCTGACTCTCTCGCATTCATCTCGGCTGGATGGCCAAGGCGTTTTGCCCGCAGTGCCCCCGTTATGTTTGCGCCCAAGAGCAAGGAGCGTGCCACTTCCTTTCGTTTTCCCCTGCACATGAATCGAGAACACTGCTTGTTAAACTCGGTACATATCTGCAGTGGCTACTGGTTTAACTGTGAGAGAGGCTGAGCAGTTCACGCAACAAAAGAATCCACAGGCATTCTGCAGAGGGGCGTGTTATTGGGGGAATACAGGGAACGCGCCGCCCCTCGGCCTTGCACACTGTACCCTGTGTGTGTGTGTGCGCGCAAAGACGTTGACACGCCAAATGCAGCTGCTACTCCCGTTTAATTCAGAGAGCAGATGCCTGGCTCTGTGCCAGAGAGAGAGAGAGAGAGAGAGAGAGAGAGAGAGAGAGAGAGAGAGAGAGAGAGAGAGAGAGACAGAGACAGAGACAGAAAAAGAGAAAAAAGAGAGAATCTGAGATCACAGAGTACCTCGACTGATTAAAAAAGTTGTACATTAGACCACTTAGAGGAGAGAAAGAAAGGGAGGGAGGGAGACGGAGAACAGGGCGTGGCGCATAGCAGGAAGACCACAGCAAAACAAAGCATGGAAAAAGGGAGACTAATGAAATCAAGGCCGCTGAGGTGCGTCAGGGTTGAAGCAGTGGGGCAGTATGACGCCAGGAAACGAAACGAAAATGAACAAAAAGCACAAAATAATAAAAAAAATTGAGAAAAGGAGAAGGAGGTACTGAAAAAGGGGAGGGGAGGAAAGGAAAATAAAAGGCAGAGGAAAAGAAAGAGGGAGCATACACTACAGACGTTAAACACAAACAGATGGGCTGGAGTTGAACCTTAGTGGAAAGTGTTGTGAAGCAGGGGGAGTGAGAGAGCTTGTAGGAATTTGTTTATTTCTTTATTTGGCCAGTGGAGGGCGGTGTGGGGAGTGGGGGGAGGGGGATGATCTGAAAGGATTCCCCACCCCCAGCTAAAAGCCACACCTTTTCTTTATCCTTGGAGCTGTTCAGTCTGAGAGCAACCATTCACTATGCTGACTTTACAGCCTTAAACCATTACCCTCGTATTTAGACTACCGTGTATTGAGTAGAGATTTTAAATGACAGTCCGCCCTAGATCGAGGTGCTTCCTGTTCTCACATTGGTAAGTGAGAACAAACAGGGAGGCCCTCACTAAGGTCACACCCCCCCCCCCCCCCAAATAGTTCAGACACTTGGGTCACATTCCCTCCCCCAGAAGAGTCGTTTCTCCTTTCAGACATTTTTCTCCTTCCACTGACCTATTGAGAGTTACATGCCTGGTTGTATCCTTTGCTTGTAATGGTGACCTCACACCTGAAGACCTTGGCCTTGCTGGGTAATATTTAACCCTTACGACACTTCCTGTTCCTGTTTGCTTTGTTTCTATTTCCTCTATCCTCTGTCTAGCCCAAACCCTGCAGAGTCCTGTCAAGACTCATATATTTAACATATATGGCCGTCATCTACAGTACCCCCACTGGCAATGTAAAAGCATCAGTCGTTTTACAAAATGTATTGCCAAACATTTCCATGACTTCATCTGCTCAGAAGTTTGTGGTGCAAGAAGCTGATTAAAGGAACATACTGACATATGCACACATTTCCCTTTAAACAATTTTGAGGAGGAGGGTGTGTGTGTGTGTGTTGGGTGGAAAGAGACAAATTTATACAGGATGAGGAAGAGTGTTGAAGAGGATGTGTTGTGTAAGAGGGAGAGCATGGAACATATGCGCTTCATTGTTAACCATAGCAGGCTGACCCTTGACCCTGAATCCTTCTAGCTTCTGACTAGAAGCACTCAGCCTCTTTTTATTACTCAGAGGAGTGTCACATGCGGATCCTGATGAGTAAGCATGGGCGGGGCGTGAAGGGTGCAGAACACAGCTGCCCCGGGCTTGGTATGCGGGGTATTCCCACACAGAGTGAGGGGGACTATTATTTTGACAAGTAGACCCAGGATAGCTGGGTAACTGTTTGGCTGTTTGGTGCAGAATTGTAGTTGAGGGGACTGTACATGTGGTGAGCTACAGACGTGATGAAAATTTAAATAAATCAAATGAAATGAACAGAGCCTATCAGTGCGTACATAAATCCATCCCATTTGCTTGTTGTCATATAGGTGTGTTTTTGGACCTGTTTGGCAGATGGCCACAAAGGCACTTTCCCTTTCATTATCTTCAAGCCCTCTTTTGGGCCTTTTAAAGGGGTGTGCACATACATTAGCTGCTCTTCTGCCTCTCAATTAAATATGAAGATATGAAGATGATGGCTTATCTTGGTGGCTTGCATTGATGGACTTTTAAACTGACAGGGATCAAATATATTGTGGTAGACATTACTCACCGCTAACTGAAAAGACATTTTAGATCTCTCGCTCATAAGAAGTCTATGCTTTAGATCTCTGGATGAAAGGACTAGCTGAGATGTGAGACTGCAGACAACTGTTAGGGCCATCACACATTTACCCATAAACTAGCGTCTTTTAACACAGCAAAAGTGAGTGAGCGAGAAGTGAGTAGCACTTGCTTATTAACATTTTTATAATTCCTAGTTTTTCTATATTTTAGCAATATATTTTTGCTAAAAGCCAAAGACAATGGGCAATCTTTTATGATTTCACCATTGTTCTGACCTATGAATCATCTGTTGCAAAATTTTCCACGTAAGTTTTTGAGGGATTTTCCAGGGATTAACCTGATGTTGCCACAGGAAAGAGCACTGCTGTACACTGTCATCTCCTGTATGCAGTGTCATGGGAAAGACTATGGTGTGTGTGTGTGTTGTTGTTGTTATTGTTGTTTGTTGACTCATTCTTTGCTGTTTGTCCAACATCTACTTGAGTCCAGGGGCAGGTGACTGTTTGAGACGTGCAGACTTAAAGAACATAATTATGAGACTGAACATGTCACAGATGCGTCATTTGAACTTCCTTCCTGTTAACCTTCAGGATATGGTTGGTTTCCACAGCAACAGTTGGTTTGAGACAGAATGGCTGTATTTACGCATTTACATGTGTTTGCACATGGTATGTGATTTGCACACAAGTTTCATCAGCATATTAAGCTGCAGTGTGTGTGTGTGTGTGTGTGTGTGTGTGTGTGTGTGTGTGTGTGTGTGTGTGTGTGTGACCGCACTGTCTGTTGATCTTATGATCCTCCTTGTACAGTTTCCCGTCTTGCACATTTCTAGTCATCAGTGACATAGCACAGCCTGCAATAAAATAGCTAGAATGAAAATTACACACTTGAAAAGATCTGGGAAAGTTTGCAAATTGAAAGATCTGGGAAGATATTCACAAGAAAAACTCTTGTTACACTTGTAGAGCCCACTGCAACCCTCCCTGAGTGGCCTTACAGTAAAGTCTTACACACTCCATCCTGCAACACAAATAACTGCAACAGAGCCTATATCTCTAAAAGAGCTTTCAGTTAATATAATTGTTAGGCAATATTTTCTATGTCTCTATGAGTTTTTCTGTGCTGTACAAATGCACTTAAGTATTCTGTATTTTCTGTAAGACTCTCGTGGCAAGCAGGGTTTAGCCAATAACAGCATTTGGTTTTAGCAATTATTATATTATTATATGGCAGATATGCCTAACACCTCTTCAAAATACTATATGAATCACATACTGCTGTCTTTAGGTGTTCAAATATAAAGTATTCTGTAAAAATGAACAAAAAAATTAAATGTATTGTCTTTAAAACTGTCCTTAAGATATTAAGTGCACTGTGAACCAAACCAAGGTACTAATATCCACCCAAGTGTTATATTAGTCAGAAACGCTGTTCCTACCAAAAGGCTCTTTTCTCTTTGCTGGGTGGGTGCATTAACAAAACAGCACCACTCCAGTAATTTGGTTTCTATGGATACATCACTCTCCTCCCATTAGTGGTAATTGAGTCACATCACCCCAGTTCGCATGCCCGAGCACTCCAGAGCCATTCTCCCTGGTCGAGGCGGACCGCGTACGCCACAGAGCATCCATGGCCAAGATCCTCCTTGTGACTCCACGGTCGAGGAGGAGGTGGCCGTCGAGGACGAGGCACTCACGTGGCCGCCACTGCGGGCACCACAGCCACGGCGAGAGACGGAGAGGTGGCGTGTGTGTGTGTCTGCGTCGCCCTCACCGTGGCGTCCCTGCCTACGTATGGCAGGGTTCTCCTTCATCCTGCTCATCGACCAGGGCTGGCTACGCTCCCGAGTGTGGCGGTGGGCAATATGATATCGTTATCCTGACACAATAAGGTTAGGAGTCTCCTAGAATATGGCTACACTTCTAGATGACTGACCAGCTGTTTTCCATTACAAAAAATCCCCAAAAAACAGATCATGTCCAGTGAGCTACTGTTCGCCATGCAGTTTTAATTAGGCAGATTCACCGCTGGTTGGCTTTTACAACTTCTCTGTAATTTGGGTGAAAATTGTTATTATTATTATTATTATTATCTAAAACAACACTCATGTAGGTCCGCTTTCCATTTTGCTGGTAGGTTGTGTCTGATCCAAAGTGATGCCATCAGCTTCACGTGCATTTTCATGATGTTATTTTATGACCCTCAGCGTGATGGCAGAGGAGGATAAACACGGGCAGGATGGCCGAACAGAGCAACCGGTCTCCTTTCTCCAACGGACCGGGGGAATGCTCCTTCGGGGGAACTGAGGAAAAAGTCCAGCACCTGGTTCAACATCAATCAACTTCACGGCAGCTGTCTCTGCCATTAGGACTCATTGCCCTGGTCCTGCTCCCATGATGCTCTGCTCTGGATGGCTACTTGGCCACTCCTCCAAGATACACTCTGATACACACGCGCTTACGTAAGACATCCTTGTATGTGCAAACAATGGGGCATCCAGGAATTTTTTGCTTTTTAGTCACAGCAAAGCATACAGCTGGAAAATTTGTTATACTAGAAGAAAACATGTGACATGTTTATGTTGTTATGACAACCAACCCATGTGGTGATTCAAATCCTGCTACATCAGAGGCCTTTCATGAGGTAAAAACAGGATACCATTCCACCATTAAAATGACTTCAGTTTTCCCGTCACTGTCCAAATAATAGTACAAAATCCCTTGGGTGAATCACTGAGGTGTTTTCTTGTGACCTCCGCCTTAACTTAGTAACAGTGGCCCCTGCGGTAACAATTTCACATTTTGTTTTGTTCTCGCACGTTTGTATGCACACCTTTCATCAGGTGTTCATGCCGTCTCTTGCCGCATGCTATTCTGAAAGGACTTGCGCTCGCAGCTGCTGAATCTCACGCTCTTGTGTAATTCGTATGAATGGCAAAACAGAGTTCTCATGAAATCCAGGTGATTTAGTTATTCACACATGCTATCATGCTTGGATCACCAGGGCACAGATTCAGGCTTGCTGAGCTCCTGTCCTGGAGCCATTATGATGCTCTTTATGTGATGGGCTTAACGTCCACAGCGATTATCTCGTGTTACAGGCCATAATGAGCGGGGATGGGTGTGAGCCTGGTTTTCTGCACTGAGATCAGGACGGCTGTAATGTCTGCATTAAGATCTATGGCCCCGTAGGTCTCTGCAGACTCCTCATGCACAGTGCATGTGAACACCCTCTACCCACCTCCGCCCAGTACCAGGAGACCTTGAAAAGATCCAAGAGTCTCTAAAGGCCTTCTGTCTTCTAATGGCTTCTTTGAAGTTTCCATTACATGCACTGGTGTGGTGTCTGGTGTGTTGTGATAGAAGCCAGGACTTTCAAGCCCTTTTTGGTGAGTTTTCAGTCCCTGTAAGGACAAACCTATTTCTGGCTCACAGTACAGGTCATCCTGTGGAACTTGCCATGTATTCGCCTTGTTACTCCTATGCTGCGATTGTCATCATGTCATTTGGGTCCCGCGAAGTGTGAAGCTCCAGTGAGACCTTCAGCTGTTCCCAGACATCAGCACGGCCACCCGTGGGGCTCCACAATGAGTTCTGTGTCTCCCTGACCCTCTGTGAACCCCAGAGGTTAAGAGGTCAAGGCCCTGTTAAACTACTATTCAGTAGATACTGGGATTATGGCTCTGCTGATATCTTTTGCTGTTTTTCTAGGAGTGGTTGGTGTTAACAGTAACTAATGGTTTCCTATTAGCACACTAATGCACTAAAGCTTTCCCATGGCATATCTCCTTTACTCACATATCACATATATCCTTATTTTAAAAAATTAATAAAATGTTATAAAAATCATGTTATTCATTCTCTCCTTTTCTCAAACACAGACAAATACACAAACACAACACATGCATGTACTCACAGATACACACACACACACACACACTTTTGTTTTTATACCACATATGCATTATAGACATATTACATAAATAACTATCTGTATGTAAAGAGTGTAATGTGAGAATGACAAGCACTAAACCCTACCCTAAACCTATCATTTATACCTTTTCAATTTTACAAAATGCTTGTAGATAATACTTTTTAAAAGTACTTTTTTGGCTTGTGAGTGGGACCAATAAGATTATTACCCTTACAAGTAAAATCTCTGATGTCTCCCTCACATAAACAGAGACTCACCATTGCACACAGTTAGTCATATCTCTAACAAGCCTTAAATGTTCAGGAAATACCTTAGATGACTCAGTGGGAATTTAACATTTTCCAAAGCCTCAGAGAAGTCTTTCTTTCTCGCCTGCCCCTCTAGCAAGCTGCCAAAAAAAGAGAAGAAGCCTCTCTTCCAAACACGCATAATAGAGATAATTCAGGCTCCTGGAAAAAGATGGGCTCAGTTTTCAACTGGCCCTGTTTATTCACAATGAAGAGAGGGAAGCAGAAGGAAAGAAAACACACAGACAGAGTGATGAAAGATCTCCACCGGTCTCTCCGTCCTCGCCACGGGCAACCGTGTCTTCAGCTACGTACCCAACATTACATTTTTTTACAAGACTCACTTTCCCGTGTGGAGGCACAAGTTTTCCATAAGGCAGGAAATGTAATCATTCTGGAAAATTCTGCCAAGATTTCTCCCAACAAAGAAGGAAGAAAGAGAGAGAGAGTGAGAGAGAGAGTAGGGTAAAACAAGAGATGAATGAAAGTTCGTCATTGAAATCTACCCCTTTGGCCCATGTTAAACTCAAGACTTTGCTCAAAACATATGAGATGCTTTGTTACACTGACAAATATCACATCTCCCAACCCAATTATGTGAAAAAATGTCGATCAATATAAATTCTTATAATGATACGGTTCTCGTATCAGTTCAGATAATTACGATACTCAGGCACCAACAGTAATCCCAGTGTTCAGTACTTTTTTTATCCCAGTGTGCAGAAAGGCTACGTCAATCATACCAATATCACATTCAAGTCATATTTAACATTTTTGCTTCAACACGCCTGCAAATACAAAATTGTGTTGTATCTGTCATGTCTAACATACATTCCTCAAATGTTTCCTCAAAATTTCAATTTTATATTTTATTTTTACTCATAGAACCTGTGTTGTTTGTGGCTACCTGGCTGTCATGTCCGTTTGCATATCTGTTATCCCCTGCTGCTAAGGTGCTCCTAAATAAATGTTGTTTTCCCACAGAGGTCTTGCCAAAGAGGGATTGTGGGAAGGGGCAGACCACCTGTGGGCCAATCCAAGCACTAGAAAATGCTCACTCAGCTTTATAAAAGTCATGGGAGCACAAATCCAACAGCTCGACTTTAACAAAGCAAAGTGATCATGTCTGGATAAAGAAAAATGTAATCATGCCGGCACTGCCTGTTGACACACATTTGAAAGACTCCATCTGCCTAAAAAAACACAAGAGAGCGAATTTCCAATGTATGAGATAGAATACTTCAGGGAATATTACAGGATCTATCGCATTAATATATAAAGGGAATATTACATTACCTGGATATTACCCATGCTTCCTGCCTGCTTAGATGACCGCAACATGATTTCCCAGAAATGTAATAGCAACAAAAACCAGTGTCGTGTGGACAAGTGAACACTCGCTGTGAGCCTTACGCATCACTGGCATAATCTATTACGAAATGCAGCCCAGGTGTTTTGCATAGCCTAACCGATAACGATTATGAAAACCAGTAGTATGGATCATGAAAAAAGCTGCTTGTTCATTGCTTTACATTAGCTAGTGGAGCAATTCTGTGTGATATGACTTCCAGAAACTCAGACCGGCTCAGAAACTTTTTAAGAACTTATTATTAAAAGTGGGAAGTGAAAGTGAATCATAGCAGTTATTGGCATAAAATCTGGAACCAGAAGGAGTTGTGTAGTGTAAAGATGGCAGTAAAGATGGCAGCCTTTAATGCCAATGGCAGACATTAGAACCACTGCTCTGTACTTACACACTGATGGCAGATTACTAAAGTATGTTTGTGTGCATGTGTATGAGAGTCACACATGATGACCCTGTGATCTGCCCTGAGCTCCAGTGGTAAGAAAATGAAAATAACTTTATCAACAGTCATTTGGGCATGATTTTTTGGGATCTTAGCCCTCTTACATCCAGTGATGACTTAGTTACCTTGAAAAAGTAATCTGATTACTCCTTTAAAAAGTAACTTGGTTACGTTACATATTACTTTATTTAAAAGTAACTATGTTAGATTACAAATTACTTTAGTAGTTACATTCAGCAGCAAAATGAGTTTTTCCAATGCTCACTTTATTGGAAGTGCATTTTAAACAGTAACAATGTATTTCCTGACATTTAAATAATGTATCTCCTGACATTGCATTACAAGTACTTGAGCAAAATTCTAGCACTTCTCAAACCTGGAACACAATGCAACATTAAAATTCTCCTGTTTTTGAGGGGTATTTCTTTACACTACCACATATCATTATGGACAACACTGCACAGAATGACGTGTAAAATGCGCTCGCGCTCTCACAGGTTCGCGTGCAGAGTCAAACACTACGGTCAGACGCAAAATTATAACTAAGCCAAGAAAAAAGCAAAAATATATATTTTTACTAACAAAAATAATAATAGTAATAGTAAATGGATAAGTAAGTTTAATCTGATTACTGGACTGGAAATAGTAACTCGTTATATTACTTGTTACTGAAAAAAGTGGTACGATTGGAGTAACGCATTGCTAAGTAACGTGTTACTGACATCATTGCTTACATCTGCCTTTGCTCAGAATAGGCTTGTTGCTGTGCCAAGTGAAAAAGAAAGAGGCAAGGCCAGGTGTGAGGAAGGAGACTTCCATTACTAGTTTCCCTTTAAGATGGAGGAATGGGCATCTTGTGATTGTTGTGTTAGTCAGCTTTCACTTTTGATATTCTTTGGTAGGTTTGCATCAATAACATAGAACTACCACTACCACTACCATTTCAGATATTCCACAACACGGCCATTTGTAATTTCTTGCAAGAGATAATTTTTTATGCAAATGTATTGCATTGAGGCAGTTTGCAACATTGGTCCACAATAGCGGAAACCACGTTAAAACACGACTGTGAACTTGACCGTGACGATGATTAGAGTGTGATAAAAACTGCATAAAGAGTTCACTTATAAATAATAGACCATGTGACTATAAACACTTGATGTTACACCAATCTCTGGGACCAGTAAACAATAGCAAATGTGGCCAACGGTAAAAGACGGACAACCCTGGGGGAGAGGGGGTGGGGTGGGTGGTTGTTGAGTCAAAAAATGAAAAAGCTTGTGAGAGATAGAGAGAGAGAGAGAGAGAGAGAGAGAGAGAGAGAAAGAGAGTGAATGTTTGAATGCTTACTAATGTAGAAGGTGCTGGGTGCCTCAGTGCCTTCAAACTTCTGCTCCAGTAGACTGCTGGTCTTTTGGTCATGGCGAAGCCAGAGAGACACACCGAGGATTACACATCCAGCCAGCTGGAACAAAAAACAAGAGCCAGAGTTATGAGTTGAGTCTTGAGTGCATATCAGCCCTTTCTCCGTCAAAATGACCCCTAAGGGCAGTGGTACATGGATCTGAAGTTCAAATCCAAATGCAAGTCCTGGATTTTGTGATTTCTTGCAATTGATGCAACTGATGTTGTGATCCCTGGCAAATGATTAATGTAACTGGTTGGTCACTTTGTGGCAGAGGTGGGGACTCGAGTCACATGACTTGGACTCGAGTCAGACTCGAGTCATTAATATTAAGACTTTTGACTTGACTTGAAAAAATATTCAGAGACTTAGACTTGACTTGCACTTTTACACCAATAACTTGGGACTTGAATTGGACTTGAACCTGTTTACTTGCAAAGACTTGATTTTTTTTTACCCCAAATCTAAATTTTAAAACGCATATTAATGTTTATAAAGTGCGCCCCATTAATTTCATCTCCGTCCTTCTGACGCAGACCGGTGTTACACCAGATTCTGTGACCGTCGAGTTTTGTGACCACAGGGGGCGCTATTTCACAGTTTCTGTTCAGAGGCACAAATGCTTTACGAATGCTGCGTAAACTACGCTGATGCACTTTCTTTACTCGTTTTGTTGGTGTCCACGAGCCAAAATATGACAGATGTTTATATTTACATTTATCGTCTCTTAATTACATAAATGTAAACAAGATTTACCATCCCCTCACCATTGCAGCCAACAAAGAAATCATGAATGGGATGTACAGGTGAGCCTTTTTAACTGGGGTCACCAATTCTGACGGCCGCCATCAGAATATGTGACCCCACTGAATCTCCAGGTATCAATAGCACACCGTGACCCCACAATAACAGAAAACAATGAAAAAATAACCCTAACCTTTTATTAGTCTATATTTAAACATTTTATCCAAATGTTTAGAATAACCATTCGTAATGACAGCATCTTGCTTTCGATGAAGCTTGCTATTTTCGTGTAAAATGATGTAACGAAACATTCTTGTTTAAGTACATTTATGTAATTAAGAGAAGATAAAATGATCTGTCATCTTTTGGCTGGCGGACACCAACAAAACGAGTAAAGAAACGCATCAGCGTAGCATTCGTAAAGCGTTGGTTGGTGCCTGTAAAAAAAAAAAGACTCGAAAGGACTTGAAATTCCAAGTTTCAGACTTGGGACTTGACTTGACTGTTGCCTGTCTTGACTTGAGACTTGACTTGAGTTGACTGTCTTTGCTTGAGACTTGACTCGGGACTTGAGGATAAAGATTTGGACTTACTTGAGACTTGCAAAACACTGACTTGGTCCCACCTCTGCTTTGTGGTCACACCTGACTCCTAGATGAAGGGTAAAACCTGTAGGAGCTGGACTCTGACAAGTCTCGTTTGAACTGGACATTGAGTGTGGACATGGTCAAAGCATGTTTGTGTATTTTAGAGGAAGAGATGTGCTTGTCTCATCTACTCAGCATGTGCGGCTGACCCGTTGGTCCCCAGTTTCTTATCTTGCTCTCCATCTGGAACTTGGTTACTATCTTCAACAAAGACTTGGGGCCCTTTGTACAGAAAAGACAAAAGCTCCCTTGCCCATGCATTTCCGGCAGGCCCTCTCCTCTCCAGCTCAAGGTTTCCTTGCTCGAAAGACAAATGGAAAAAACCCCCAGCATCTCCCTGATTGGAGAGCCACACATCTCAGGAACAGCTAACTCAGAGGAACCAAAAGGAACAGCTAGGGTAAAAAATAAACAGAGGTCAGAGGCTGTTGGGTTGACCATTTAAAGGTCTGGGACAACGAGGGGTATTGTGTGGGCGGAGAATAGGAAAGGGGCCTCTGTTTACAGATAAATCACTGTCCAATCAGGCGCGGCCTGTGGCAGCTGGACCTCGTCAGAGCACACAGACGCTGCAGAGGAATGCGGGACACAAATAAGGGAGATCGGAGACGTCCCAAACCCAGTTGGAGTGTGTGTGTGTGTGTGTGTGTGTGTAGGGTGGGGGTAGATGAGGAGGAGGGTCTGAGTGGGTAAAGAGAGGTCCAAACCCGCCACTAATGGCAGATGACTGGGACGTGGTGAGAATAGTGGAGGTTTAGAGCAAAGATCCTGCGATCGCTCTATTGGTCAGGAGATTAAGCTCCGCCCCTCTGTTTTCCAAGACACATTCTTTCACTTTTGCTCTGTTACTCACATCACAGCACACATGAACCCAGACCTCCAAGTCTCACAAACACACCACACACACTCAAACACAAAACATCTGAACAGATCCAGAATGAAACTACCCACAGGTCAAATCAAAAAGGCATTTTCCTGCTTAAGAATATAGTAATCTCACACAACATAAATTGCGTGGGAAACCAAGGAGTTTCTTTTCTCTACCAGGATTTCATTGTTTGACGACACTAACTGAATACAACAGCTGTTAAGAGGCAAGCAAATGCAGAGCTATTACCTTTACCACAGAGACATCACAGCAGGTGACAGTGTCCAGTTCCATTTACCTGTCTGTCACATGCCCTCAACATACGTTACCAAACAATCTCATCTTAGTATGAACATCTGCTGTCCACCTGGCAGCAGGAAATAAGTAAACAAAATATAGCCTCAGGCTTTGTGAATTGTCATGGATACCATAATCACACCCCATGCATGTTTGTCCATTCGTAAGTGTGACATAACTGTAATAACCAGGATCACACTGAGTGGTCACTTGTATACTTCTAGCTAGGCATTAGAATATCACTCAGACAGCCAATTTGCCATGAAAAAGTCCACAAAAAATGTCCATGTCCCCACCCCAGTGTTTTTGGCAAACAGTAAACAGGCTTTTTACTTTATAGCATACAGACAGTAGTCTACACCGATTATGACAATGTGAACAACGGCAAAATCTAATCAGTTTTTCCACTCTTCTTCCTATGAGCAGTTTGAACTGCCTTGCAGTTACTGTTGTAATTACATTCCTGTGACTATAACACCAAACCACACTGACTCATGGCAGGAGTGTGTAGTGAGGGTGAAGTGACATGTGATGTCTGGTTCAGACTGAACTCGTTTTTGTAGGTTTGTTCCAAGTAGATATTTTGTAATCAGATTTGTGCAGGATTGGTGAAAATGGTCTGTCACCTTGCAAAATTTAAGTCTGTGTGTTTAAAATGTACAATTTGGCACCTTGCATTTAATGTACAAAGCTAGACAGTACAGTATAGTTTTATGCTATTCAGTGGGATTGATATGTAGCTTCCACATTTAACTTAATGCATGACATTTTTTTATCATTATTTTGTGACTCCAAAGATTAGACTGAGTCCAACTTTGGGGCAAGTGGGTGAAATGAATTTTAATAGTTCAAGAAGTGTTGTTTTTAAATTATAGTGTACAGCAGAAAACAACTGTATGATATAGAAAAACACTTTCACAACTAATTCACATCATTTGATGCCAATATCCTGTTGAAATGGAATACCACATACCATTCAAGTTTTGTGTGGACTGGCCAGTGCCAAGCATGTGAAATGTGCCTGATTGGCCAATGGTATGCACCATTTTGTAGATATGGTTACACTTACAGCCCCTATGCCAGAAACTGTAAGCCAAGTTTCACATTGATTGGACCATCTCAATGTTTGGGAGACGTTTTTGCATGGTGTAGCACCCCATATCAGAGCTCCTTGGGGTGCGTACTTGAAAGGTTTTGAGATGATGCATCAAACCATTCATTAGTTAGAGTTGTTTACTGTATGCACGGGAAGCTCATCCCATGTTTTTGTTTCGTGTCTGGAATGTAATTAGTGTTGTTATTTCCAGGTTTATTTTGGATAATTATGAGTTCAGACTTGGGAATCTCCGAATGTCACATTTGTCTAATGAAAAGGAGTGGCTTATGTACAATATATGGAATTTTGCATAATATGCAATTATCTGGAATAGATGGAGCAATATGGTTCTTTAGGCTTTTTTGTAGATTGCAAGACCAATAACTACTGGTCATATTAGAATTAAATAATTATACAATTTTATTTGTATGACATACTGGGAAGGAGTTGTGGACTATAATGCAATATGCATTGCTATAGCTCAACCTATCAATCAACCTAGCTCAATCAAACTGGTGTTTGGCATCTGAGAAGTGGGTGGGACCACTACTGACAAGTTCCATGTGTGTAGGACTTACAGTTTAGTCTGCCAAATTCGTTTTAGGGCAGAAAAAAAATAGTTTAATATATAAAAGAAAATTTCAAGAAAAACCCCAACAAAAACTATAGGGTTCCAAGCACTTATGTGTACAGTTCTCCTCAAATACATTCCCAAGTAGTTAAAGAGGATCTGCCAAAAAAAACGCAGGCAACTCTGAACTGTTGGCATTCCACATTACTGCTCCCAGAGAAGCCTAAAGTTCAACCTCCCCTTGCGAGGGTGTCCCATTAAGAGGCCGAGGGACGGATATAGAGACTCCCTTAGCCCACTTCTGATCTCTCCATTTCCCTCCCCCTCTCCTTCCCCCTCTCCTTCTTGTTTAATGCCACCCAGGCTCATTCCAGAGCTCAGGCTGCTCACTGCCTAGCGACCGCATAAACAACAGCATGTGCCAAAGGGTGAGGCTGCAACAGCAGCTCGTCGGACTCAGGACTCCTCAGGACTCCTCAGGACTTCTGGGATACTTGTTTCCACCTGTGTGTGCCTTCAGTTTAACTCACGAAGCTTAAAATCGTGATTTCGCTAAAGACAACAACTCTTAAACATTTACATGTTGGTTTCATAGTGCATTCTGAATTTAAGCAAAGTGGTAATGAGGAAAACCAACAACCAAACAAAAGCATGGAAACTCTTGCTAAAAATTCTCTATTAGGACTTCCCATGAGCTACTGCTGCTTAGTCAGACATCCATTTCTGGAATTTTCCATCATTTCCCTCAGCTGCCTCTTTTCCTGGATTAAGTTCAGAACAATTCAGTGTCTTTTGCAGATCATAACAAGCACACACTTTCTCATAGCCACTTCCCTAACTATAATCATGCTTAGTCAGTAAGCCCAGAGAAGTTCAATGTAAACAACTGTGAACACATGAATGTTTGGCCAGAAATGGACAAGATGGACAATGTTAATGTATTTGCGGCTTAGTAGCTGTGGTCCTTTATGAGTGTTGACAAGACTGAAGTTTGGCTGTATGGACAGAAGCGTCCACCATTTTGGATCAGCATTAGGATCATAACAATTGGATCTCCAAAATGTGACATCATATTTCTGCAGATCATTCATACCTCTAGTTATGGTCTCAAAAAATTTCTCCTTGGTCAGTCAATGTTTTCATTTGACAGTTACGGCATGACACTTGATATCCATGAGTATTTTGAACATTTTAAGAGGGTATTTCCAGAAATCTGTATTTTAAGGTGAATATGGTTCCACAACTATGCGTTGTTACTGCTTTGTGTCTGCTGATATAGAAACAAATGTCACACCATTTCACAACTTTCATCATTTTACATGGCTCAAAACATCATTCTCCTCATCATTTTGCCAAAGTGCAATCTCAGGTCAGTCTGAGAACACATGAGGTATGAAACATGTTCAGCCTAAAACAAAATAAAATCGTACAGAAGCAGTGAATGCACAAGTCGAGGCGATGGTCAAGGCCACGTTTTATACATATGGTTCATTTTTAATTAGCATCAGGACAATGATTACATGGCATCCATTTAATAAAGTTAATTTGTTATGGATAAAATGTCTAGAGCAAAGGAATGCCAACAATAATTCGTAACATGAGATCATATCATTAGACAGAACATGGCTGACTGGTATGTCCAATCCCTCTACACACAGAAAACAGAACTGATAGAACAAACAGACGTTTTTTTGCACAAGTAGTAAACCTGGCAGCTTCCTCACATGGCTCCGTTCTCATCTCCTAATCTGCACAGTAAACAGGAAGCCAGTATTCCCTTAGACTGTTAAGCCCCAAACACTAAACAATGTTCAACCTTCCATCAATCTCATGGTTCAGATTCTAAAAAATAGTTTATCTTAATCAATCTATCTTATGCCCATCATCTTACATCCCAGACCTACTGTTGGTTTTGTCAATGAATGATTGATGAATGATGATACTTTTTTCAAGTATTAAACATAAGGGCTCCAATTTTTGAAATGACTAACAAATGAAATCCTCTATTACTAGATACCAATTAAATGCTCCATTTCACAATCCTGTGAACAAAACCTGTTAGCTGTTAGCACCGTGTCTGCACACAGTGGTCATGCAAAACGTCTACATCTCCTAGCAGCCGCGGGGAGGGAAGGAACACTTTAGTCCAAACAGACCTCTGCCAGATCATTGCTAGAGCACAGTGTGCTGTTTCGTGCCAAGATGAGCACCATAATATCTGAAGTGGTTTGTAAGGTGCGAAACAGGAATTCCTGGTTCAAGTCTGTATTAGTGGGCAAGCTGACAAAGAATAATGAGAACTTGGAATGTTCTACTAGGCGTTTCGTTAGACCTCACAGACACTCCGTGTTTCCAGCAATGTTGCCGCCAAATGTCATTTGCCCAGTTATAGCAAAAAGTTCAAATGCTTGACTATGGTGTGTATGGCATAGAAGAGTCATTTTAATATTAACAAACATCGGTATGAAAGCATTCAAGATTACACCAGTACTGATAGTGCAAAAGGTATGTAGTGAATAAATGCTTTGAGGCAGTAGTGGTCTATTTTGCACGCACAGTGCACTTTTGTAACTCATTCTTGGGTCTCTTTATTTGGCCATGCTCGGTCAATGGTGTGTTGCTAAAGAGGTCTTACAGTTCCCTACTGGTCTGCTCTTGTTCCGGGCCTTGCTGGGTATTTCCATCCGTTGACTCACTGATAGTGAGTTGTAGAATGCCTGGCACGTCAACACTGAGGCCCACTACACCGCAGCTATGGTTCCAACCAAACATACCCTTTCCCCACCAGCTCAAATGAACTTTTAACATTTCGGGCCCTTACTCCCATGTATGGCAGAACTTTGGTCCAGATTGGATTCTGGCACTGTATAAAAGTTTCTTGAGATTTTATATAAAAATATATAGAATTTGGCATTCTCAAAGGAAAATAAGTTTCTATTAAACTATTTTACGCTTTGGCCAGAGTCCACATTCATAAAACATGTTTGGCCACCTATCAGACATATAAAGTGATCAATAAGGGAGGTTAGAGCTGGACTCAAAAGGAAGAGATCAGATTTTCTGGGCTAGATCCAGTGTTGAGTTTCCCCCAGAAGGAAAATATGTATTAATGAGAGAAATGCCAACATCTTACAACTGAAAGGTACAATTACATAATGTTATCCATGAAAATGATCTCTGCATGAACAAACTCCAAGAACCTTTCCCAAACCACATGGCCTCCACGTTCAACACATTCTGGACATGCATGCATGAAGACAAAATGTGTGATTTATGTTTGGTTTGCAATTTGTTCTAACAATACAGAATGGTTTGGAAAAACCTCATATTTCTTTTTGGAAAAAGTCTAGTATCCCTGCCACAGATGTAAATAGATAAATAAATAAGTGGAAAATCTATGTTAGGCTCAATTTACATGTGGAAAAATAGCCTCAAACGTGATGGTATTTTTCATAAGCCTTTACCACTGGTATACTGGAGACTCAAATATTCAACACTAAACATATTTAAAGGAGGTTTTGAGATTGGACCAAATATGTAAAAATCAGGAAAATATATACCTTAACCTTCATTTGGTACTCAATTATTGTTGGTATGACACCATGCCATCCAACTTATCGTATTACTTAAACCAAAGCTGCGTGACGTTATCACTTTTCCAAATCAGTGCATTACACTTTCCCAGCTTTCGTCAACCTATACAGGCAAGAGGCGGGGCCAAGCCAAGGGATTTTGTTTGGGATTTAACCAGTCTTTATCTTTCATCGGTATTCATTTGAAATCTGTGGAATTTACTGTAAAACCTCAAGTTGATAAAACATATTTCGACATACATGTACCTATATAAAATCTACATGAATCTACATAAAAAACTTTTTTACCAATTTCGCCAATTGAGTAAACAAAAACTCAACTTCATTCACGGCAGGTTTCAAAGTAACTTGAAGAATTTGAATTTGCATCGTGAATAAAAACATAAATGCTCATTTCCCGATGATTACGGCTGTCCAATTCTGTCCACGTCTTTTAGTCATTTTACTATTGTCACAGGACAATAAATTGTATTAAACCACAAACATTTGAATTAGTTTAGTATTTAAATCACTCAGGCCTGCGTATAAACCCCAGTCTCGTGGCCTAACTATTTTATAAAATCAAGTCTGCAGCTCAATCCGTTTTAAGCTACCAAACCTCTATCGTACATAACACAATATATTAACACCTTGAAATGGTGTTCACTTACGACAATCAAAATGTGCTTGCCCATAACCTACTATTATCACATCTTTCAATCGTTTTAATCAAACTACTGGTTACGAAAAACCCTTAAGATAAACAACACCATGTCTCTCTAGTTTAATGGCCGAAAGAAGACGTAGCCCATCACGAAATGAAATAACACTTACCCAGAAAATGAAATTGAAGAAGAAAAGCATATATTTTATGCATTTTGTGCAGCCTTCTACGCCCATGGTTTTAGTTTCGGCTTCCTAGCTTGAACGTAATATGAAATAGTGTGATGCGGAGAACGGTCTAGGCGACTGAAGGAGAAACTCGCTTTTCTGTGGCGCTCTGTCTTTGTGAATGACGTAAGACGGGCACCACCCAGCACCGCCCCCTCCACCTACCGAACCGGGCCACCACCACGTAGACTTTGCGTCCCGTCTTCTGATGAGCTGTTGTGTTGCTTTGTCGAAAAATGCTACCGTAACGACAATCAATAGCAGATTTGTCCTCTCTACCGAAAGAAATCTGCCTTGTGGGGTTTCGTTTCCAGTATATACCGTAACGGTATATCTTAATTTTCCTAATTATAATAACAAAAGAAGTAAATGCAAGACCAAGCATGGGAAGCATGTATTTTATACAATAGTAAAACACATTGATTATAATACATAGACTAATATCCCATATCAAATGCTTCCAGTACATAGTCATATTGTTTACATCAGTATTTACTTCTTTAACATGATAAATTAAACGGGGATTTTGACACTAATATGATTATTAAATTATTTTATACTGCCTCGCACGGTGTTTTTTGCGTTTATGTGCAAAGAAAAATACAGTTCACAAGTCTTTGAATTGAGTTTTTTTTTACTTTGCTTTTTATATACGGTTTGTTCATATTTCATGAGAAGTCACTTTTTTAAGCGTGTGTGGTCTGCATGACTTCCGCATTTGAAAAAAAAAAGTTACGTTCAAATGTAGTCTATATTTCTTCCGTGCTTGCATAGTTCAGGTGGAAAGAGCATTGCAACACGAGTCTCCATAAAGCCTGTAAAGAGTTTCCTGAAAGTCGGGTTATGTGACAGTTATTATTAGGTGTATCAACAAACAAAAAAAGAGATGGAAACTTGATATTTAGTCCTCATAAAACACGTGTTGTGAACACGGATGAATGAATGTTCAATTTATATAACGTTTTTCAAGATACCTAAGGTCGCTTTACAACTTTTAACACAGGTTCAAGTCTTACACGACCAATCACACACTGGCGAGGACAACCGTAAAGAGTACGGCACCATCCACAGCCCCTGGGGGATTGAATCAGGTGCAGGAGAGAGAACACCTAGTGCACCTTACAGAGCACTATCCACCACTGGGCATGCAAGCACACACACATTCATGCATAGACACGATGACAACTGTTTTTTTAATTGAACATGAAGATACACACACTCAGGGAAAATTTGTGAGATATTGCAAATTTACCTAACCTCCATGTTTTTGGACTGTGGGAGGAATCCGGAGACCCCGGAGGAAACCCACGCAGACACAAGGAGAACATGGAAACTCCACTCAGATAGGGACTTGAACCCAAGACCCCAGTGCTGGGAGGCAAATGTGCTAACCACCAAGCGACCGTGCTGCCCATAATATATATGCATGATTATATGTAATAATCTATATACAACAGAAGCATTTTTTTTTTTTCAGTGCTGATTTTTTTCAGTGCTTTTTTTGTTGTAAAACTAGTGCATGCCTCCCTCTAGTGGCAAAGATTAGCTCTGAAGAAATGGTTATAATAATAATAATTACACTCGTCCTCTTACGCTCAGATATGAGCAAAATGTTGATTTATTACTCCCTCTAGTGGATATAAGGACCAATGAGAAGACTACATATAATAATAGAAAATCTATTATACACTCGTCCTGTTTCTCTGGAAACCTTATGTTCTTTACTACAAATCTGAAAATCTCTATCCCTCTTTCTCACTCCCTCTTTCTCTCTCCCTCTCTCTGTGGGCAGTCTATTCCCTCCAAGCTTGGGTCCTGTACCAGCTGCCTGGGCGCTCCAGGGTCCTGCGCAGCGTCGTAGTTTTGCAGGGCTGCACTCTTCAGGACAGAGATCACGGAGGTTGTTACTGGGATCTGTTAGAGCCACTCCTCCAGTTTGGGGATCACAACTCCTAGTTCACCTATTACCATAGAAACCACCTTCCACATATTTTCCATCTCTTCTTTCAGCCCTTGATATTTTTCAAGCTTCTCATGTTCCTTGTGCCTGATGTTGCTATCACATTCCATTGCCACATCTATTACTACACAATTTTTTCTGTTGTTTGTCCATCACCACAATGTCTGGTTGGTTAGCCGTTGCCATTTTATTAGTTTGTATCTGGAAGTCCCACAGTATCTTAACATGGTTTTTCTCTCCACTTTCGGGGATTGTTCCACTTTGACACAGATGTTTCTGTATATTTTGCCAGACACTTGGTTATGATGTACACAGAGCTGCAGTACTCCACCATTAAAATTACATTTATGTACCCAGTATTTTAAACTTATTTTAAACGTATAGGCTTAATGATTGGCTAATAATTGTTTAAAGAACAAGAGTGAGAAAAAAGAAGCATCTTAGTGGTTCTTTACGTCCAGAAAACACAGTAAATCATGTGTGTGTTTGCATGTGTGTGTATTTGTGATCTTCCTGCAACTGTGAAACTTCCTTGTGGGAAGCAAACATACCAAATCTGTGGTATGTACAGTGGGGAAAATAAGTATTTAGTCAGTCATCAATTGTGCAAGTTCTCCCACTTAAAAAGATGAGAGAGGCCTGTAATTGACATCATAGGTAGACCTCAACTATGAGACAAAATGTGAAAAAAAATTGAGAAAATCATTTTGTCTGACTTTTAAAGAATTTATTTGCAAATAATGGTGGAAAATAAGTATTTAGTCAATAACAAAAGTTCATCTCAATACTTTGTTGTATATCCTCTTTCGGCAATGACAGAGGTCAAACGTTTTCTGTAAGTCTTCACAAGGTTGGCACACACTGTTGCTGGTATGTTGGCCCATTCCTCCATGCAGATCTCCTCTAGAGCAGTGATGTTTTGGGGCTGTCGGCGGGCAACACGGACTTTTAACTCCCTCCAAAGGTTTTCGATGGGGTTGAGATTGGGAGACTGGCTAGGCCACTCCAGGACTTTGAAATGTTTCTTACGAAGCCACTCCTTTGTTGCCCTGGCAGTGTGCTTGGGATCATTGTCATGCTGAAAGACCCAGCCACGTTTCATCTTCATTGCCCTTGCTGATGGAAGGAGGTTTGCACCCAAAATCTCACAATACATGGCCCCATTCATTCTTTCATGTACACGGACCAGTGGTCCTGGTCCTTTTGCAGAGAAACAGCCCCAAAGCATGATGTTGCCACCCCCATGCTTCACAGTTGGTATGGTGTTCTTTGGATGCAACTCAGCATTCACTGTCCTCCAAACACGACGAGTTGTGTTTTTACCAAATAGTTCTACTTTGGTTTCATCTGACCATATGACAGTCTCCCAATACTCTTTCTGGAACATCCAAATGCTCTCTAGCAAACTTCAGACGTGCCTGGATATGGACTGGCTTAAGCAGGGGGACACGTCTGGCACTGCAAGATCTGAGTCCCTGGCGTCGTAGTGTGTTGCTGATGGTAGCCTTTGTAACGTTGGTTCCAGCTTTCTGCAGGTCATTCACTAGATCCCCCCCTTGTGGTTCTGGGATTTTTCCACACCGTTCTTGTGATCATTTTGACCCCATGGGCTCAGATCTTTCGTGGAGCCCCAGATCGAGGGAGATTAGTAGTGGTCTTGTAGGTCTTCCATTTTCTGATTATTGCTCCCACAGTAGATTTCTTCACACCAAGCTGCTTGCCTATTGCAGATTCAGTCTTCCCAGCCTGGTGCAGTTCTACAATTCGGTTTCTGGTGTCCTCCGACAGCTCTTTTGTCTTCACCATAGTGGAGTTTGGAGTGTGACTGTTTGAGGTTGTGGGCAGGTGTCTTTTATACTGTTAACGACTTCAAACAGGTGCCATTAATACAGGTAATGAGTGGGGGAAAGAGGAGCCTCTTAAAAAAGAAGTTACAGGTCTGTAACAGCCAGAAATCTTGCTTGTTTGTAGGTGACCAAATACTTATTTTCCACCATTATTTGCAAATAAATTCTTTAAAAGTCAGACAAAATGATTTTCTCAATTTTTTTTCACATTTTGTCTCTCATAGTTGAGGTCTACCTATGATGTCAATTACAGGCCTCTCTCATCTTTTTAAGTGGGAGAACTTGCACAATTGGTGACTGACTAAATACTTATTTTCCCCACTGTACCTTGCTAGTCTTATCAAATGACCACGGCTTTTACTATCTTGCTTGAAAAATTTCATAATCTTCTAGTCAAAATTTGTGCCATTGTACTATATATACCAATGGCTGAAATGATCACCAAAATATTATGATAGGCTAAATATTGAATGCATTGCAATCTTGAATTAAATCTCATAATGATAATTGTTTGATTTGATCATCAGTTCTTTTGATTTTATTTCTATAGCACATTTGTGACACCTTCTTAATGAATTGTACACACATACACACACACGCACTGGGGCAGTCATGGCCTCGTGGTAGGCAGGGCCGGCGCCAGAACATATACAGTGAGGGGGCGTCAGAAAATTTCAGGGGGGGCGAACGTAAGTTGTTGACCGGGGGGGGTGGGGGGGGGGGGAGTGCGAGGGGGCACCATGTAGCGATTGTTGTGAAATAAATGGGTCTTATTTTTTACATTGAGGGGGCGGGACACCTCGCCTGAGGGGGCGACGCCCCCATTCGCCCCCCCGTGGTGCCGGCCCTGGTGGTAGGGAACTGGTCTTGTGACCGGAGGGTTGTGGGTTCTATTCCCAGACCTGAGGCCATGACTGAGGTGCCCTTGAGCAAGGCACCTAACCCCAACTGCTCCCCGGGCGAAGGGCTGGGGCTGCCCACCGCTCTGGGCACGTGTGATCCACAGCCCCCTAGTAATCAATAGTGTGTGTGTGTGTGTTCTGACTGCACAGATGGGTAAAAAGCGGAGGACAATTTTCGATTGCGGTGAAAAAAATCACAATTGACAAAATATGGCACATTTAAGAATAAAAAAGAGAATGGTGGAGAAAATGAACAATTTCAAGCAAAATTTGGCATCTTCTATAGTCCCCCCCGGAGATACTTTCTATAGGCAAACTTAAAGATGTCTCAAATAAATTATCCACGCTACTGACACTAGTAGTAAAGCAAAGGCTATTCAGAAAAATCTCGTTGTTCATGCTTCCATAAGATGGCGCTGTTGCGCTATTTCCGGGTACATAATTTTGATGTAGGCTGTGTTCGAAATAGTCTACTATATACTACTGGCATACTGATCGAGCCCCAAATCAGTATGTCGTATGCAGTATGTGACCAAAATGAAAATTTCCAGTACGCGAAACATACCCGGATGACCTACTACTTCCGCAAAATATTCCAGTACTATCCCCGTAGTGTGCTTTGCTTTTGTCGCATACTGGAAACTGTACTGCATACTACTACGAGGACCAGTATGCAGTATCCAGTATATACTGAGTCCAGTATGCAGTATCCAGTATGTAGTAGTCTATTTCGAACACAGCCTATATCTTGAGACACGTTGTTTTCTCTGTTATCATTGGTGGCTTTTTATGACGGTTTGTTATATGCTGTAGTTCGATGTAAACTGTTGTACATTTGCGAATGATATTAAATTAACACTGGACTGTGCGAATGTGTTAGAAAACGAGATGATCAAAGAATACTGAGTTGTAGTTTTCCGTTAGTTTGTCCCGCAAACCTAACATACAATCTCAGCTCAAAGGCTGTCCTACGTTTGAGGCCAACAACACTTTCGAATGTCTTAAGGACATAAATCAATCAGTCACTGTTAAGTAATTGCCGTGTGTGAGCGCAAAGGCCAGCTAAGCCGTAGCCTACTTCCACGACGTCCTCACAGAAAACTTCTCTGGTACCCATGAGTGCATACCCACGAGACAGTAGGCTCAGGAGAAAGAGCGCCTCTTTAATCAGCCCTAATTGCTCCCCTTTAGCACTGGGCAAAGACCCCATTCTCATCTAAGTACAACTTAAGTTTATCGCCGATTCATAACTGAGAACAGAGAACAAGAAACGACGTTTAAAAGACGGTCTTGTGTGTCTTGAACAACTGTGCAATGCAATTTAAGACAAATCTATACTCCAATTACACAGTGGCGGACTTAGCAATTTGGGGGCTCAAGGCGAATTTAGCTAGGGGGTCCATCAACATTAATATGCGAGAAATAAGTCAGCTAATCAGGGGGCCCCTACAGGAGATACCCGTCGCTGCAGAAGCAAAAGTCCAGGGGGTGGAGCTGGATCTTAGATCCACCATCGTGTTTTCATTGGTCTGAAGTAATTGCACTAAGCAGAGTTGTATCAGATTAGCCATTCCAAATCACCGTTGTCGTCCTAAATCGCTATTCTTATTTACTCACATGACGTTCATTTGTGAACAATCACGAATGTGAAAGTAGGTTAATAATAAACCAATTTTCATCTTGCTAATGCTAGTAACTAGTTTCCTTTGGTGATTATACTAAATCTGACTGTTTCTGTTTGCACGAACAACCACTGTTAAATTGATCTAATCTAGGTGTCTAAGTAAGTGACGGTAAAAACTGATGTTAGAAGACGAGCGGTTAGTTAAACAGAATACAGATGTATTAAATACTTATGTATGTTGTGTTCTTCATATTGGACATAAACTGTTAAATTAATTCGTGTTTGCTGTAGTTACTTAAAATTTGTAATGGTTGTGCTGTTCGGTACCGCATGGACACATTGGCTGCATCTCAATTCAGGGGCTGCAGCCTACGTAGACCGCGTAAACCGCAGCCCACGGTGGCCACACACTTCGAAGGCCGGGTAGGCTGCATCTCACGGCTGTTAAATGAGACAGTCTAGTCTTCGCAAGACGTATGTTTGCGTGACCACACTCTGCCCTGTTTCATACGTTACATACGTGTTAGCGCGCTGTCCAACAAATATCACATCACCCACAAATGCCTAAAAGAAAATGCGTTGAACATGTATTCACATGTTTGGCGGGAAGTATAACTTCATAACAAAATTCAATGTATTTTTATAAACTTTACTCTTTAGTAAATACTCAAAGCACAGGTTTACCTGCAATATCATTAATAACTGGCATGTTATTTAGCATCTCATTGCAGTATAAATGTCCATATTTTAAAAATACCGACATTTAAAAACGAATTCTTCGGCCCGTACACTAGACTCCGCCTGTTTATTGTTCATAGAGCAATGAATCCTGGGATATGGTGGGACGCGAAGGATACTCAGATGCATCCTTCGTTTTCGGGGTTTTGAAGGCTACATTCGTCGGCCGCATAAGAAGGAGTACACGAATTGGCACAGCCTCGTCGCGGCGCAGTGACATAACCGGCCTACAAATGCGCACTTCGTGGGCTGCAGCCCCTGAATTGAGATACACCTAATGAGAGGTATTGTTATTCAGTAGTGTGTGCATGTAACGGCCATGATCCTCATTAACCAGTTCACTGAAAAACTTCACAACTAATATAATGCTATTTATATTTTTCCAACCATCTATAGATGTATATCACGGTTTTGAAAAAAGGACAGATGCTTTCAGTTGTGCAGTGCACACCTGAAGTGTACCGTCCTAACGAAAAAAGTATTTTTTATTAAAGGTAAAAAAAATGAAATAGCCTACATATTTAAGAAATTATGTTGGCAATCACAGACCATTATTCTTGTCCAATTTTACGTTTTCTTGTAAACTTTAAAAAAATGTGTATTGTGTTATTTAAATAACATTCAAAGAACATTTTGATCTTTAAACGGTAAAAGGGTTAATTAATTGGATTTCTATTTCCTGCTCGGAAAACGTAAGCGATACGTAGGAGGAGGGGGCTCCGTCCCCTGGACCGACCAAAAGAAACTATGGACGGTGGGAGGAGTTGGATCAAGATCCAGCTCCACCCCCTGGACTTTTGATTCTGCAGCGATGGGTACTTGCCCTACAGTGGGCTGCAGTGGGAGGGGCCCAAGGCAGTTGCCTAGCCACGCCTCTATGCAAAGACCGCCTCTGCACTTACATTTAAATCCTAATACTATTTGTCGGTAGGTCGTAAATCACCTGAAAGAGCACAAGGCCAAATTACTAAACCCAAATGAAAAATCAAATTTAACCCTAAAGTGGCCTAAATTAACAGCACGAGGTAACTACTAAACAACTCCAACTAATAGACCATTTTATTGCAATACGTGAACTGATATGTTCAATATGGAATTCGCGGGGCGATTCAGCGCATTCTCGTGTTTGCGACGACAGTGCCTCGGTCTGAGCCGTCGTTTTGAGTGGAGCTCTCCCTGGTGCTGAAATTATCCGAATTTCTTTCCATTAAGCTATTGCGCATGCGCGTCAGTGGAAGCCATAGGTAACTGGTGTTGTTACTCCGCAGGAGTGACTCCCCTCGCCTCTCGTGTGCTTGCGGCGCACAGCACGGAGAGATAGAGACGCGAAAAAAGGGTCGTTTCAAGCAAGATATCTCTTTTATGCGATCAGATAGGAATAAATACTGAAGGATTCTCACGTTTTCCACAGTAAGATGGAAAGGATACCTTCTCTGCCACATACAGTTTGACGCCGCTTCACAATCAAGAGGTAAAAATTGTTGATGGGATAACTTGTTTGCTTACTAAAACTTTGTGTTTTACTGGTATTTGGACAGATAATGAAATTGAACACCGAAAAAAAATGTTTAGGAAAAAAAACGCCCAAATGTGATCCTCAAGGATCTCTGTAGACATCTCAGCGTGCCTGAGGAGACAGAGACTGTAGGCAACAGGGCTGCATGTGGCTGCGATTCTGACACAGGAGAAGAGGAGCGACGATCACAGACTACACTGGGTGTGAGGAACGGAAGAGGCGAGCGCCTCGTCGGACTGGACCTGTCCCTTCTCAGCCACATCGGCAGCGTCGACTTCATCTGAACGCTGTCATTGCGGTGATCCGGACACTTCTGCTGGATCTGTAAACGAGGATAATAATGATTTTGGACAGCCTGCTTTTTGGAGTCTCGGTTCGTGTCTTCGTGGGAGGTTAGCATTTGGAGCCTTTTCGTTTCTTGCTACCTTCAGCCCATCGGACAGAGCCTTGTAATTTTGGTATCACCACCGCGAAAGGTGTAGTGAGCCAAACAGTTGTCACGAGCTATGCGTAATTCAACATAGATTTCAGAGGTGCGCAAAGAGCACATTTTATGTTCTGGTCTTATTATGGTTGAACTTGTAAAAAACTAATTCCACCGTTGCGCACATGTTGTAATAACTGGACCTTGTTCGAGACATGCCTAAGCGACGCGATGGTCCAAGGCGACGAGAAAGACCGTGTTGTGATTAACGTGGGAGGGATTCGACACCAGACCTACCGCAGCACCCTGCGCACTCTCCCGGGAACTCGTTTAGCCTGGCTCGCGGAGCCCGATGCCCACAGCCACTTTGATTACGATGCCCAGATTGATGAGTTTTTCTTTGACCGTCACCCGGGTGTCTTTGCGCACATCCTCAACTACTACAGGACTGGCAAGCTGCACTGCCCAGCAGATGTATGCGGTCCGCTGTACGAGGAAGAACTGGCATTCTGGGGCATTGATGAAACAGATGTGGAGCCATGCTGCTGGATGACCTATCGCCAGCACCGAGAGGCAGAGGAGGCCTTGGACAGTTTCGGTGGGGGGCCCGCCGAGATGGGTAATGACGAGACCGAAGGAGATGGCTTGGGCGACCCTGGAGATGGAGACGAGGACCTGGAAATGACCAAGAGATTGGCGCTGGGGGACTCGCCTGACGCAAAACCCGGCGGATTATGGCAACGTTGGCAGCGTCGTGTTTGGGCACTCTTTGAGGACCCTTATTCTTCTAAATATGCAAGGGTGAGTGATAACACGTCTCACACAGGGACAAGTAAAGTCTGTTCCTACCGCCATACCTCCGAGTTTTGGTTGTGTCTTAAATTATTCAGCTTTTCGGGTTTCCTTGAAAAAGTACATCATCCCTGTCTGCTGCGGTGAAGTTATGAAACACAACATGTTTTATAGAGAACCCTGCTATAATGCAAGGAAAAGCGCATTTTATGCGCAACTGGTTGTTCCACTTTTATGTGGAATTTATATTTTAGCCCGTTATAACGTGATTCCTTTTTCGGAGCAGTTCAAATGTTTCATTTACATTCTGGCGATTACAGGCAGAGAACGTGCAATCTGCCCAGGCGTCGTGTTGCTTTGATCGACAGCTTCCTCGCCTACAATACTGCTGTGCAACGCGACGTGAGCTCGCTCCCCAGCCGCGGGCGTGCTCGTACACAAATTAATCTCTTCGGGAGCGAGATTAAAGAGAATGCATCACGCGGCAATGCCTTTTCTTTATTTATGTACCCACGCTGTTTTGAGCTACACATCCGACGCGTCATTAAAGACGAATATGTCTTTTCCATTTTAAATGTGATTCGAGGGGGTTAAGATGCTTATTAATGCAGAGTCAACAAATGCTTTCTAAGCATGCATTCGGTCAGGTACAATTTTGACAATCAACGGCATTTTGAATAGTTCCTTTAACCTAGTGAACCAAAAAATTGTGTTCAAACTGAGATAAATGTTCACATTAAATGAATTTGTAACGGTAGCTTAATGTTTGCTCTCAGAGATCTGTGTTTGTCAACAACAGGTGCACACTGGTTGAAGGACAATTTCAGCAATAGGTTGTATACTTTTAAAAAACAAAGTTGGAATTAAACACTTTACTGGTTTGCCAAAAAAACCAACATATAATTTATTATGTCAAAACGTTTCTCAGCTGTAAAGTATTCACTTAAAGCTTTACTCATGCTGACTAATATAGAGCAGATTATTTTTACACAGCCTGCACTGAATGTAAAATGACATAATCCAGCTGACAGGTGAAAGTGATTAGACAATCAATCCAATAGAACAAAACGAAGAATATATTCCAAAACCAACAAGACACTCATCACAACAAGATTTACTCCATGTTTCATGTGCGAATTCACAGAACGTACATCAAATTATAGTGTGCAGAGTGCTATTTGGAAACACGTCATCAAAACAAGAGTTGTAAGAACTTAAGTCATAAAGCCATAAACTGTTCTTTTGGCAAGGCTACTAGAAAATTACATTGCTTAACCAGACGTTGTGAAACGTTGGTAATGTATTAGTATTAAAGTAGGGTGGCAGTCGATGGGGACATAAATGAGGTTGATAAATTACTGGAACGGAGCATAAGAGATAATGCAATGCAAGCAAACACAATAGCAGTGCATATTGAAATGCATAGAAATGCATATTAAGATCAGTCTGTCTGTTTACAAGTTTATTTTAGTCTTGACAAAATTCTATACTAAACATAATTTGTTGTAAATCACGCTTCCTATTTGGAAGGACTGGGACTGGGTTATCTAAATATAGAAACTTAATGGTCGCAAATTTTCAATGGCCCTTGTTAGAACGATTTAAAGTGTCTTGATGTGCCTAAGAGACAGGAGAGGTCCATTACAGCTGAATCATTGTGAATTACATATCTATGCTGCGTTGTGTACGGTTGGCCTGTAGTTCTTGAATCAGCTAGGAGTGATTCAGCTTTTAAAGAGTTATTATCAGTGAATCAGACGTGAGACGAAGCGGCAGCTTGCCGCGACGTGCATCTGAATTAATCAAAACGTGAGTCATATGACCGAACGGATTACTATCTAAACACCCATGTCTGCGGTACCCCGTGCACAACAATGCGCGCGGCTTCAGAGACGGAGGGAAATGGAGAAAAGACTCTGTGCTGCGCTCATCTAGCAGCTGTTTGTGTTGGTCTCCCACAGGCACCTGATATATTCATGTCCTTGGCAGACGAGATGCCGTTTTCCCCCAGTATATGTCTTGGGAATGCGTTACCGTGGCAACGGGTTTTCGAGCCCAAATGAAACTGATTAATTGCGCGTGCTCTTTCATGCAGAGTGCCAGAAAACGTGACAAACTTTGCCGGAATTTTTGCGCCTTGTGACTGTGCAGCAACAGAAAGCGAGTGGTTCGTCCACTTGTCTCACTGTGTAAAATATGCTTTGCATATCGTTGGGTTAAATCTGCCGTGAGATCATAAATGTTTAACTATAAGCTTTTTGCTATAGTCTATAATGGAATCACAATCTAATTGACTTCCACAGGAACAGCAAGGAAGATGAGAAGTGCCCTTGAATTCCTAAATGCTGAGCTAGAATGTCAGAGGTTACTGAGCGGTAAGGCTGAAGACTACCAGCTCCTTCAAATAAACATTTATTATTCCTCACTGGTAATCGTGCAATGCTGCAGAAACATACTCATGGTTGTACTTAATGAAGCACTTCCCTGGAAGGTCATTATCAGTTTCACATCAAAACGCTCCATTTTTGTTGGGTCATGAGCAACAGCAGATTTTAGTGTGGCCGTTATTTATCACTGATAGTCACAGATTTCTCCCCATTATTCTTGTTTTTCACTGTTGCTCTCCAGACGAGTTCAATTACCTCCTTTATCAAGACCAGGTATCTTGTTACTGTTCTGTTTCGCGATCACATTTCTGCTCCCAAGCATGTTCTGGCTATTACACGCACCGCTGGGCGATTGTGCTGGTCACAATCTCTCCAAATCTGCTGGTCAATACACAAGTGCACCTGTCTGCCTGTGCATAGGGGACGTGAGCTGGGACGAGTCCAGGACAGGAGTGCCTTCCTGCTCTGGGGATGTCCCACGGCTTGGGGCATGTCTGGTAATATCGACTGGAGGGACAGAGATATGTCATCCCCTCTGCCTTTGTAGCACTCTGTTCTAATGTTCAAACCGACATTAGCAGTTGTTTAAAGTTGTTTAAACCAGCCTATTTAAATGTCTTTGGGCTGGAAGAAGGGAAAGTGGACTGATAAAATCCAGTTAAAAGTAAATGAAAATGTACCCCAAGTAAGATGCAGAAAATGACATTGTTCTAATGTTACTCTCAGCATGTCTTTGGCAGTGTTTGCTGGGTTGCTGGTGTTTGTTTGTGGTGTTTGTTCCTGTTTCCAGTGTTGTTTCAGGGAGAAAAGGTATGTGTTTACTCCACAGCGGAGTTGGTTCTTGTACCTGCGAAGAGAGAGAGTTTGCACATTATCACCTGTGTCCTCCAAGGACTCTCCTTAGCTGGGTGACCAGTGCCAGGCCTCAGAAGCACAATGCATGCTGGGCCACGGTTTCCTCAAGGCAGGCTTGCCAGGGCGTGTGCTCCATCCCTTACTCGGCACGTCCTGTAAACAAACCAATTAAGACATTAAGGGCCTAAGAAATAACCAGTAACAAGTCAAAATGCACAACAGTCATCTCGAAACAAGTAGTAATGCAACACACATCAGCTGTTGGTAACTTGTTAGGAACCCGCACCTTGAGATCAGGTGAAACTGCACATGTGACAGAACAAACTGAAGAAAGGAAGAGGAAATAATTGCCAGACACTATCAGGACGGACTTCAGAGGACAGGCAGGGGTAAGTTGAAAGCCCCGTGTGAGAGACAGAAGGGAGGCACGGGGGAGGCGGGGGACACTTTTATCTGAATGGCCGCCTGGTCTGACGGATGCTCCGAAAACCTAGGCTCATCCGACTGCTCTTGGTTGCCATAGAGACCACGGAGGGGTTGAGGAGCAGTGGGGAGGAGGAGACCCATCACAAAGAACTGATCACAAATGCAGTCAGGGCATACAGCTCACTGAATTACAGACAGGAAAAGCAATCTGCTGCTGTCACGACGAACTTGCTTAGCAGTCCAGCTTCCCATGGGGGAAGAAGATGCTAGAATCACATGTACGGATGACATAGGGATATAAAAAAACTGCTATAAATCTGCTTCTGTAAGAAAGACGGCTTTCATATTGAGTCTTCAAACACAAAAACACAGCAAAGGTTAGACGTTTAGAAATTCTTATAATCTAATCTAAAACTATATTTAGACATTTATACATAATCGTAATTGAAGTTCCAAAACTTTAGGAATGATAACAGCACAGTGTACACAGTTCATATAGTGTTTATTGCTTATAGAGGTACATATTGAGATAAATATTCACAGACTGTTGCAAACTGGTAATATCTGAAATGTGTAGAGTTTTGTTTTAGAAAGTCAAGCCAGGAAGGAAATAGCATTAAGACAATGATGCATTTTCTAACCCATTATTTTTACACATGCCTGCAGTTTTACGTAATGCTTTATTTATATACAAAACTAACAGATATAATTGGGGGAGCAAAGCTTCTTTCACCTCTGATTCATGTTTATTTTATAGAGCCTTTTTTTGGCCTGTTTGTCTTGCGACCGTCTGTTTCCTCTTCCCTGTTTCTCTCTCTCACGTTTCTCTTCTCTTTTTCTTCCAGTGACTAATAAACTGCCTTAGTTGCATCACTTTCTCTTTTTAGTGGGTTCCCATCTTGTCTGTAGTGAATGATGTCTAGACAAATTAGAAGGCGTGTGCAGAGGGCGTGGCCAGATATCACAGCATAGACAACTGTACATCCCGCCTGGAATTTGTGCTCTCTATCTGGCTATTGCTGCAGCAAGAGTTTGTGTGGAGTAACAAGGATTCTCTTGCTCTCTGAATGCTGAGCAGAGCTCGTCCCTGTAGGGAGCTTGGCGCGATTAGCATTAATTAGGCTGCAGAAACAGGGCGAGGACCAGGCCCTGTTAATTAATGGAGAAGGATAGGGAGGGTTCCCATTACTTAGACTGCACGCTCGCTAACCTTTCGTCTGTTTCATTGACAGTGATCTTCTCACCAAGGAAGAGAGAAACAGCAGGGTACACTGGAAACCTGGGATCTGTTCTTCCCACAACGTCTTCTGTTATATTCTTATAATTTGTAATATGTAAGTTTCTACTGATATACAGCAAGTGTGTATGTGACATTCAGCTTGATATAATAGAACAAATTGTACAGAATTGTACTCACATGTCATCTGGCTTCTTGATACAGAAGTTATGTATGTTGTGTACTTTTGACTTATGTAAACAGTGTATGGGGATGTACAGACATAATGAGGTTTACCAGATTAATTCTGACATGCGGTGTCATAAATGTATGTAAGCACTCCTGCAGAGCACATTTGAACATATTCTGCTATGAACTCTTTAGAGGTAACATGACAGTTCGGACAAAACACATGTGCGTACACACGCTCATCCACACACAACCCCACACACACCCTCACACACACCCCCACACACATTGAACTGATTCACATCTTGCTCATAAATGATTATACATATAGACAAGTCTAAGCATGTAGACACCTGCACACCTTAGTGCACCATTCATTTCCCCTCCCCTTGTCTTACACCGCGACGCTGAGCAGACAGACCGAGCCCCTTTCAATAACGTCACCCGAATCTTCCTAATTATGTCAACCCCCACCTATGTGTCCCCCCCTCCCCCGGGTCTGCCTAGGGAGCAGTAAGTGGAGCAGGACAACCCCTTTAAAAAGCAGCGGGGCAGTGCCTCCAGAGAGAAGGCAGCAGCTGTGAATAGATTCGGTGCAACCCAGTCGGGAGCCTGGACGTCAGACACTCAAACTGGGGCACCCGTAGAGGCTAAGACTTGCGGTGCCAGGCTGGTGAAGTTTGTTTAAAGGATGCAGCTTTGGGAACAGCTCGGGTAGGCGTGGCCAAGGATCGGAAGGTGCTTGTCTGAAGAGTTATTTCTTGATACAGGCTGTGTGAACTACAGACACGCAGTATATCTGACACCGATGAGAAGCTGTGGACTAAGCCTTCCCCTGAGGCCCCAAAAATCGGTGGTGATTTAGTCTGTGAATGATCACCTGTCAGGTCCTGAATTCGCCTACTCACTGGAAACATGTGAATTAGGCTCTGAAACGTGTTGCTGCATCATTAACATTGACTTTAAGGTCACTCACATAGTCAAGCAAAACCCGAAGCTTGTCTGGAAGCGTGCTCCCTAACGGCAGATCCCAGAATAGAACAATGTACACGGTCCCTAACGTAAAGCACATGTGGAGTACTGGTGGCAGGATGTGCAGAAGGAGAGTAACTGAGGAGGTGCACAACACTCCCAGCATGGCGACTCTACAGCGCGAGGATTGTAGTTTGTGCGGCTTAACTGGACGAACAGACGAATGGGGCACCGAAGTGAGAGTTGTTGATGAGTTACCATGGAAACTGGCTCCTTCTCCGGCGGCCAAGCAAAAACATAGTAATTAAAGTAACGTGATGCCACACAGCTGTCAGATCACCGCTTACATGCAAACGCTCCAAGTCGTGTGCAAATATTTGCCATTGCATGAGGCAGATCCCAAGCTAAAAGATATAGCAATATTGTGAGTGTGATATAGTCAGTCCACGTACAGGTGTACACTGAAATGAATATGTATACAGGTGGGATCAGGACAGCTGGGTGTCGGGCGTGAAGCAGATCTATTCTCCTTCACCCATCCCCTTTAATATGGTTTTCAATGTTTTGTTCCAGTTGATCTGACTGTATGCAGGCCGAAAAACTGCAAGCGTCTCCCTTCACCAATGGAAAGTGAATATGAGCTCTAGACTTACACCCACAAAGTAAAGGTCTGCCTGGGGTGTGCCAGCATGCTGGTGACTGTGATAATATTGGGTCTGTGCAGGTTCTGTGTACCTTCAAAAATTTGGGAAGGGCACACTAGTGTACAGGTAAAGTGACGTGAAAGAGGTAAGAAAGAACCGAAAAATCTTTTGAGGTTGTTTCTCATCGTTAATATCTCTGAGGATTTTCATTTGTCAAGCATGCATCAGGGAGTCTAGATTTTACCAACACCAAGCAAACCTGGATACCCTGCTGGGAGATTCACCATGCAATCTAGCAGCGTTCTGTCAAAAGTTATTTTCATGCGGAAGAGGTTCACCAGGCTGGTGGAGTTTTGTTCTTCCCTGGGTGTCAAGGTGACGTTCGTAAGAGTGTCTCCTGTGTAGGCACCTGCTGGGACTGGGGTTGTATTCTACACTCGCACACAGTGTCAGTTGTCTTGTGGCTGCGTGTACCTCCTGGTACTGTTCTTTGTAAGAGGTCTCTTGTGTACCGTAAGGGAAAGGGCTGTAGTGTGTGTAAGGCTAGTGTGTGTGTGTGTGTGTGTGTGTGTGTGTGTTTGTGTCTCCATACGATGACGCATATGCAGTATCAGTGTGGGTGGAGGTGACCATAGCAAGCTCCCTGCTGCCCCACAGTGGGGACAGTGTTGTCGCACATGGTCAGGGCAACTGCTCCACACAGGCCCTTGCCAGGACTCTCGGGATTCTGACGTGCGTGCCAGGCTTACGTGACAGTGGTACCCCACAATGCCCTAGGCCTGCCCTAGATGAAGATGTATATATGGGGATCTTTGTATGGTCATCTGTTTGTACACTGCATTTAGCCTTCCGTCATAGAGCAAAAGAAATGGAATCGTACATTTTTATTTATTTGTTGTCAGAGAGGGAAATCACTAGATGAGCAAAAACCCTGTTATCAAGGAAAATTTGCAGGCAATGTTATTGCCAGTGACCACCACATAATCACTTTGTGAGCAAGTACTAATTCAGTGATAATTGAGTGGTGGCAAAATCACAGTGTCAAGCCCCTGGTCAAGAAGCGTGGCAGTAAACTCATGGCGGGAGTAGAACCACTTGATTTTCACAACTCCTGCTGCCAGACACCAAGACGGTTGTGGATGCCAGGAAAGCCCAGCAGCAGATCGCACACGTTCTCTGGTTCGTCTTTCATCTCCTGTGATGTCTTCCAGACGCCTGCCCTTCTGACCACACACTTAGAGCCAAATGCGTGAGCATCATTAGGGCTTTATGAAAAGGTCTGCGCAGTGTATGGGTGGAGGAGAGTGGGTGGGGTTGGCGGAGGAAGAGGAGAGGCTTGGTGTAGGGTTGAAGCCACCGGAAGGAAAAAGCAGAGAGAATGCGAAAATACTGACTCACAGATATTGACTCTTTCTTCTGATTGAAAGTTGAGTGTAATCAAAGCCAAGGCCTGTGAATATAATGCTTACATGTGGTAAAACGTTTTTGACCACACGGGCCTCACTGATCAATCCTGATACATTGTTTGCTTATTGCATTAGAAACAGCTGTGGTGTACAGTGCCGGTGCAGTCTTCTCTTCAGCTCTCTCTCTGCCCTATCTGTCCAATCCAAAGGCCTACTGCACTCTTTTGCACATGGCCCCCTTTGCCAGCTCAGTAAGTGGACACGGCTGTTTTCATATTAATTTCTTATCAGCAGACTAGAAAGGAAACCTGACTGAAAGCTCACTCTAGATTAAGAAAGTAATACCCGTGTGTAATGGACAGATGCATTATGGGCCCTCTGTCTGTACACATGCCGTCCTCGCTGACGGGCTAGGCAGTGGAATCACGGTTGAGTGGAATACATTTAAGAATTATTGTAAACTAATGCAATTTGGGTGCATGGATTCAGTATCATGAATTCTTATGTGTAAAGTGCTGTCGAAAGCATCCTGTTCAGCTACCTCTGGCCTTTGAATTTGCCTGTTACAACTAACACATTATCTCCGCAATAGATTGTACAAGACTCTAAAATATGCATTGAAAACATACTGGACCCAGATGAGCTTGGTAATGTTTAAAAGATGCAGCTCATACACTGATATAACAGTGCAAGTCTGTTATGATATTGAACACATATGTGGGTAATAGTGCCATTATGCACCAACCATAGTAAAGGATGAATTGAGACTCCAAAGACAGGGAACTTCCATCTTACTATAACATATTTCTTATTTTGAAAAAATGTCATGTAGAATACTGATGTCTAAAAAGACACTATTTGAACAATAGACAAGAGAAAGTTTCATATATGTAATGATGGAATAATCTTATCTTTTAATTCCTCGGCCTGAATTGCATATTATACTTTTGTAATGTCTTCTTTTTTAACAAGCAAACTTACTTGCACTGAAGACTTGTTGGCTCAGCAGATCCTTACTGCGGGTTGTTCATATATGTTTTACTACAGCTCGGTTTGTTCTCACTGGGGCTCGCCTCAGCACAGTGAATGCGCTAGGGGCTTATTATGCAAGGGAGGATGTTCGTTCAAAGATGCCCCTGTGCTACTGGCCCTTGGTGAAGTGCTTGCGTGGCATTTTAGAACCAGTCAGGTGCCGCTGGCTCCTTCTTTAAAGCCCTCCACGACCGCATGAGTTTCATCTTCCTCCACTCTAAAAAGAAGCGTGACCTGTGACATTTCTGAAAGGGCAACACTGGTCTCCAGTGGCTTGACCTCTGACCTCCCCTTTGACAGCCTTCTAGGCCAGAGACACAAGCTCGTGTCCCCGCAGGGGTGACCCGCCGCGGGATTAATACGAGCGGCCATGCCTAAAGGACAAGCATCAAAGGGCGACCTCACGGGCCGTCTGTCAGTGTCTCTCACAGCCACAGGACTTTGATGTTTCTCTCCTCTCATGCACTAAAACAAGCAGAGCGCCGGCATCAACTCGCACAGCTGCTGGTGAGGCTGTGTACAGTCGGGTCCATCCGTGCATCTAAAAGAGCGTCGCGGCAATGCGGAAATGCACACAGATCCCCAAATGTGGGAGCGAGGCAAGGCTGGGTTACATAAGAGAACGTGACAGGCTTTCATCTACAGGAAGCGAGGTAGAGTGAGAGAAAAAGGGAGAGACAGAGAGACGTGATGTGAAGGAGAGGAGGGTGGAGGCTCTACTGTTTTTGAGGCACTTGAACCCCCCACCCTCCCCACCCCTGTAATGTTAGCAGTACACCTGCAGCACAGACAGTCAGACAACTAAGCCTCGTGTTGTCTTTAGGGACTTTCACTATTTCTGTTTCTAAGAGGATAGTTCCTCAGAGACTTGAGTGTGTATTGTTTTAATACAGTAGACAGGAAGTCATCACACGTGTCAGATTTATTATAGCAGTAATATTCTTGGTTTATTGGTGCGTGTGTGTTTGTGTGTGTATGTGTGTGGGTGGGCGGCTGAGTGTGTATGTGTATGTGCCTGCCTGTTTCATGTGAGCACTACAACACCAGGGACAGATTTACAAATGTTATAATGCAATTGAAAGGCTGCACCAGGTCACTAACTGGAGAGGTAGAAAAGGTACACATAGCTGTATCAACCTCTGATTGTACTAATTACTAATCCCTGCTTCTGTAACCACAATTCAGGTGCATTTTAAAAGGAAATAAAAAAACAACAACAAAATCGAATTTTACTTTCATGAAGAACAATACCTATTTATTTGCACATTAAATTGGATGGAGGCCAATTGTGTGGTGAGCTCGTACTGACCGCTGTTTGGAGACAACACCAGGTCAATACCACACTCCAGCGGTCACAGGTCATGTCTCTGGGGTTCAGCCATGCATTGTTAATGCACTAAGATGGACTGATTGCTGATTGATGCTGCACATGTAGTGCTTAACATGTTTATACCAGATTTACAAATTCCACAGTTTTACAAATGCTAAAGTTTCAAAGCAGTTTGACTAGTTTATACTAAGGGATTATTGGGTCGAAGGTGAAGTGAAGAGGCTCTTTGCACAACGGACACTTGTGCTACTAGATCCAGGGTCCTGCATCTGCTGACATGGTCCTGTCACGCTGAACGTAGTCTGTAATCTGTGAGGCTGTAATCTGTGACGCTGGGGGTGCACAAGTGTTTTGTCTTGCTTGGTGCCGACACGTGTAGGAGTCTGTGCACGTGGCTGTGCTGCTCACGTGTGAAGCACGTGAGGACACGCTGTGGGGGGACTGAGGAGAGCACACTGCAGAAATTGTTTTGAAATGTACTGCAAGGTACAGCATGCTGTAATTCTGAGGAAGCAGCTCGGCACAGCTAAAACCCTGAAGCTGAATTAACACCCACAGCGTTTATGTAAGTCCAGCTACTCCCAGTTCAACACCAGTTCAACATCAGTTAAACACTAGAATTTTTGCTGAGTAAGGATCAATTTTGCCCTGAGTGTTTATCATACAATGCAGTTGGTAGAATGAAATGTAGATAAATAAAATATGTAAGAAGACTGATGTGATGAATCATTGGATTTCTTTCCATAAGATCAAACAGAGGCCATTTAATCCTAAGGGCTCATTTTAACCACTGTTTGATGCTTCACAGAAAGAGAGAGAGAGAGAGAGAGAGAGAGAGAGAGAGAGACAGACAGACAGACAGAGACAGAGAGAGATAGACAGAGAAAGAGAGAGCGAGAGAGAAAGCCTTGAAGTTTAAGGGTACCTCAAAGGAACATCTGCCTCTCTGAATCACTCTAGACCAGAGTCTTTGTTATTTTACACTAATGTGTCCATTGTTTTTATTTAAAAGGAGAAATGGAAAACGGAGGCCATTTGACTAGACAAATGAGAAGTCTATTACAGCAAACTCAATATGCATTGGTGGTATATATGTACATTATGCATTTGGGAAAGTACCAAATTCTACATTTTTATATTTTACATTTGTTACAGGCGACTTGTATTATGCACGTTAGTAATTTGCATTTGCATTTGCATTTGTACAGCAAATCATGTGTCAAATAATTTGTGTATTTGTAGAAGCACATTATTTCTGTATAATGACAGAAGACAAAGACAGAAAGGCCCTAAAACGGCTCCAATCCCTGAGCGAAGGCTACTACAGATGGTAGGTTTACGCAGCTGTCTTATGAGGCTTACAAAGAATTCACATCCAGTCACATCTACTGGGGCCCAGTCACATCTACTGGGGCCCAGTCTCCAGCTCTGGCTTTTCAAGGGATCCAAATATAGAGGTACTGTCTGTCAGTGGCTGATTAAGGGTTTATCCATTTGAGTGCCTTTTAAGTTGTCATCTAAAATACATGTGTAGAGTGCATCACAGCTACTAAGAGTCTGATGCTCCAAATACACACAGTCATCAGGAAGTAAGGGCCTGTTTTTATTTAATGCATCTTCTATTAAAAATGATTCAGTATCCTTTAAAAAATGATAATTGAATAAAAAAATGAATATTTTATATATTTGTACAATGGTATGACTGCAGTGTAAATCTAACATAAAAAATAATTTATAATATATATTATAAGGTCACAGATGTTGGTATAGTGACATATTCACATCAGTGGGATATATTAAGATGTTGCTAAATATTTGAATGCATTCATACCATGTTACATGCAGAACTGCCTGTAACAACAGTAGCAGTAATTAAACATTTATGCAGTATGCCCTTCTAAAAGACATTAAGGGGCTTAGGGGACAAAGTCATGAATCACCATGTCCAGTACTGATGTGTTCCTGTGTACGTTTCCACCAGAGGTTGCAGAAAGCAAAACCCTGAATGTCTGGTACTGATCACTGGTACTGGTACTGATCTAGCACTCTGAGATTTCTCTGAAATATAAAGTGCGTTATAAATAAAATATTATTATTACCATTTTAAACAGAGTTTTCTATTTGAAGGCTAGCTGACCACACCCCTGAACACACCCCTGGCCACACCCCTGACCTAATAATAGAGTAGTCATAAGTGGAGCTACACTTAATCACCACGCCCACCTTCCGATGCTGTCGCTAGACTAAATTGTCCAACTGTGGCCACATTCAGGTACCGGGATGCCACTGGGATAACGTGAGCTCTGGAATGCTGAAGGAGCTTAAGCAGTCATTACCAGAACCGAGAGTATTTTCAGCTATACACCACCGAAGTACCCTCATCATAAACATAGGACGAGAGATGCCTGAGATGTCATATTTTAAACAGACATCTTTGTCTTTGCTGGAAATATGACCTCAGGGTTATATATAGGGAGAGTGGTAGCTTTGGTCCACTCCATTAGAGAGCAGCATCCCAGGACCTCTCTGGGGCTGGCTGTATGATGCTGGTTAGATCAAGTGGCACCCCATTAAAAGCAATGACCTACACTGCACTTTCAATACTGCAACTTTTAGGTTCTAAAAGCACAAAGATGTAGTAATAAATCTTTAAAGGTTCATTATAAAAATGTGTGTTGAGCCCCAAATGGCAATTAAGATGAATTATTTGTTGCAAAAATGACAATGCAAAAGGAACAACAAAAACAAACAGACGTACAGATAAACAGTGAACACCAATGAGGGTGCAGGAGGCCTGGCATAATAATGATGGATTTCTTTACGAGATAATAGCTTCCTGACTTGGCTCCACCTAGCTTCATTCCTGTAAAGAGCTGTTTCTATTTATAACAAATTAAATGAGGTATTGACTGGTGAACAAGTATGCATGTGTTTCGGTCAAGCTATAAGGTATTAGACGCTATAGCACAGGCTTAAGCTGAGCAGTAGCAGTGTCACTCTAGGCTGTGGGGTTCTTGCTAATCAAAAGCATTTTGAAGGTTTTATGTTCATACTTGTCAAAATTTACCAGACTGTGAAAACAGAAGAAAATCTAGTCAAGTGATTAAACTGTCATTTAGTCAGTGTTGGACTGGATCAGTGCACGCTTAATGAGCTTCCTTCTTCAATTCTTCAATTCTGCTTTCTCTCTCTCTCTCTCTCTCTCTCTCTCTCTCTCTCTCTCTCTCTCTCTGTCCTGCAGTGGGTGGCGTTTGCCTCTCTGTTCTTCATCCTGGTGTCTATAACCACATTCTGCCTGGAGACACATGAGGCCTTCAACCCCATCATCAACCGCACAGACATCGACCCGGTAGACAACAGCACACGCGTCTACCAGGAAACCGAGACCGAGGTCTATCTCACTTACATCGAGGGCGTGTGTGTGGTGTGGTTCACCTTTGAGTTCCTCATGCGCATCACCTTCTGCCCCGACAAAAAAAAGTTTGTGAAGAACACGCTCAACATCATCGACTTCGTGGCCATCCTGCCCTTCTACCTGGAGGTGGGCCTGAGCGGCCTGTCGTCCAAGGAGGCCAAGGACGTGCTGGGCTTCCTGCGTGTGGTGCGCTTCGTCCGGATCCTGCGGATCTTCAAGCTCACGCGCCACTTCGTGGGCCTGCGCGTGCTGGGCCACACGCTCCGCGCCAGCACCAACGAGTTCCTCCTCCTCATCATCTTCCTCGCCCTGGGCGTGCTCATCTTCGCCACCATGATCTACTACGCCGAGCGCATCGGCGCCAAGCCCAACGACCCGCGAGCCAGCGAGCACACGCACTTCAAGAACATCCCCATCGGCTTCTGGTGGGCCGTGGTCACCATGACCACGCTGGGCTACGGGGACATGTACCCGCAGACGTGGTCGGGGATGCTGGTGGGCGCCCTGTGCGCCCTGGCCGGCGTGCTGACCATCGCCATGCCCGTGCCCGTCATCGTCAACAACTTTGGGATGTACTACTCGCTGGCCATGGCCAAGCAGAAGCTGCCACGTAAAAAGAACAAGCATATCCCCCGTGCACCACAGCTGGGATCGCCCAACTTCTGTAAGTCGGGCGTGAACTCGCCCCATCACAGCACGCAGAGCGACACGTGCCCGCTGGCCGCCCAGGACGAGGTTTTAGAAATGAACCGAGCAGGTAGGAAACCCTTCAGGGGCATGTCCATCTGAAAAGAGAGCGGGCTGAATAGCCTTAGGCTAGGAATGAGACTGACCCTGCTCCCCCCCCCTCCCCCCCTCCTTCCTGCCCCGCCCACTGTCTCCCCTGTTCTCTCAGCATGATACCTGCTGTCACACTTGTGGACTGAATGCAACATTTTTCTCACTTACCAAATCAAACCAGGCAACTGCAGCACACCAACCTTGGGCAGCATTCCAAAACCAGCCATTCAGCATTCTTCCATTCTATCCACACACTCACACACACACATACACACACACACACGCACACACACACGGTGCGGAGCCTTGCTCCACATCACACCGCACACCTTTTTTTAAAGCTGTGAAATGTCCTACTCTGGCACATTTGAAGGTGAACTGAACTCCTAAGGTAAGCCCTTAGCACACTCATTGGGCTCTAGCATAGATCCACGCCAGATTGATCCAATTGATTCTCTGTGTCACTGAGCGTGGCTTCTGTGACTCTGTGGTGGATGAGTGTTCATGAGGTAATGCAGTCGATAATGGCACCCGAGCCCTGTCCTCATACCACTGTAGCAGTCCCGGGACCTTCGGTCATTTACTCGACTCTCCTCCCTCCTCTTCCTCATTAGTGGCAGCATCATATACCCATGAAGCTGTTTTGGGTTTGTTTGACCTCAAGGAGTTATATGCTACGCCCCCCCCCCCCCCCCTTTATTTTTTCAAAAAAATTGGCCAAACCCAAAATTACATTTAATGGTACGAACAAAAAACATTGGTCAGCAAATAAAACCTGGGCCCCAATTTACTCAAAACTGCTGGTTCCTGCTTGTTGCTATGGTGAGCTGTTAGTGAAAACGCTGGAAATATTTCCTCTTTCAAAGTCTTCTTGTGCACAAAAATAATAAAAAAAATATCAAACAGGTTTAAATGTTTGATATAAATTTCAAACCAACACGTGTGGGTGTTCAAAATGTTCCAGCTTTTTGCCATTGAAGCAGTAAGCAGCTTGATACTATGCAGTGCTGGGTTTGGCCCTGAGATTGAGCACACTAGAGGTGATGCCACACCTATGTGTCTTTGGGGCTCGACCCCATGCAGGGTTACATCTACTCAACACTTTGATCTGAATAAGCTTACAATTACAACCAAGTACAACTCAGTGTTAATGGCCTTGCTCAGGGGCCCAAACTAGTAGTTTGACAATGTCAGGGCACGATCCCTAAACCTTTGGCTAGCTACTCCTGTCCCTGAGGGGCAGCTTTAGTCAGCAGTGATCAAATGCAGGACTGCCAAGCTTATTTGTTCCATTCCATCCATCTGATACCTGTGTTCCTGCTGCTGTGCTGTCATTAGTCCAGAGACGGCTGTGTCTGATCTCACCGATCCTTCAAGTGCTATTGGTGCACGTTCACTGGCCGGTGCCACTCCACTCTGTCTCAGTGAGAGGAGAATAATCAGCAGGTCGTACCTGTTCTGCTCGGCTTCTTGTGAGTGAGGGGTTTGTAACGAGAGGAAGAGCAGACAAGTACCTTCACTGGTACTCAGAGACTGTCTGGAGAGAGAGCGAGAGAGAGAGAGAGGAGAAGAGAGAGGGAGCGAGGGGTGACACTGGTTAATCTTCATCATACTCAGTGAGAGGCATTTCGTTAGTGTGTATCAGAGTGGCTCAAAGGGGATTTCCCCACCCCCAGGCTGCTGAACAGATAATTATACTGCATATGTACCCATACAAATGGGTGTGCTCTAGATTTCTAGACACACACACACACACACACACACACACACACTTCATGGCTGCTAAAAGTGAAGCAGGTATTCCAAATGAAGTGTGCGCACAATCAGGCTAACCACAGGTACCCCACGTGCATTTGACACATTTGACAGACGCTCTAATCCAGAGCAACGTACATATTTCAGCAACGCTACAGGTAGGTGAGTGTAGCATTAGAAGGCTTGCCCAAGGACAGTTATTGGTATAACACCGAGCACATGCACCAGATGGGGGTTGAAATCCAGTCCTCCACAGGGGAGTCAGCGTTGTTGCCCACAGCACTCTACCAGTTACCGCTACTGTGCCTATAAATGGAGCATCCCATTTTCACTTGAACAGTCTCACGTGTGTAAATGTACCCATTCTTAAAAAAAGATGAGTCTATTTCAGAACCAATGAATGGACCTAGAAAGTGCCTGTCAGAGCCAGTTTGTGCCTGTCAGCCAGTGAAAAGAACATGCCTGCCAGCCAGTGAACCCCCTGGTTGATAATGACTATTTATACATAAGTACATAATGAATAGCACAATTTCTGGGTGCATTAACAATTCAACAGCATTTCGGTTCTCATTTGTCAAACTAATTTAGCTTTAGGTGTTCAGAAAAGAAAATAAATCTGAGAGAATGGAGTGCAGATAATTGCATTATCTCACCGTCGTGATGAAGAGAGACTGTGACAGGTGCCGAACTGAACGAACTGGGTGAATAAGGATGTCACTATCAGTAAGGAAAGATAGCAGTGAGTCATCACACAGCACGAGAGTGTGTGTATGTGTGTGTTTGTGTGTGTGTGTGTGTGTGTGTGTGTGAGAGAGAGAGAGAGAGAGAGAGAGAGAGAGAGAGAGAGAGAGAGAGACAGACATAGAGACAGAGAAACAGACAGAGAGAAGTAGTGTCATACTATGACATGAAAACATGAAAAGCATCCTGCATTATTCACAAGTTATGACCTCCCATTCTGCTCTAGCCATTATGGAGGATTTAGGCTGCAGCAGTAGTTAGGGGGACGCCAGCTCTACGGATGCTGATCTCTTGTTTTTTTCATTCTAGTCATCCCCCCCCCCCCCCCCCCCAACACACACACCCCTCCCCACTCTTTTTTTTCTTTTTTTTTTATTATTACTGTGCAGGAGCATGTTGCCATGGTGACGGTGTCTAAGCAACCACACAATAGGAACGGGCCCTGCACCTAGCCGCAATCATTCACTCCACTCTCACGACTCTTGTGCCACATGGCACCGCAGAACACACACTCACACGCCCAAAGGCAAACTACCGCACAGGTGCGCCAAGTCACGTGGGCACCGTCCCCACCGTCCCACATCGAACGTCGACGCTATTTTTTTCACTCACTTGTTATCAGTGATTCAACGAACGTGAACTATCCGTGACACGACGACAATCCATCAAAGCCCGTTCTTCGTTTAATGCAAGATGGCACGGCCGTGAGGCCCGGACGGTTGCCGGGGACGCGGTCCGTCTGTCTCTCTCCGTGGTAATTTCGGCACCGGCCGTTTTTTTTACACTGCATAGAACTCCAGTCTGTCTGTAAATGGCACAAGGGGGAGAAGCTGGCCAATCAGCTCGAGCCGCTTGACTCCGGGCACGGGACCACATGGAGCAGGAGCGTTACGGACAGATGGCATTTGTTAAACTGGCAACAAACAGCACAACACAACACACTTGGAATCAGTGCGTGTGCATACACATACACCAGGTTTTTAAATCTGTTAAATAGTTGCTTGTATACACACACATACACATGCGTTCATGCACATGTACAAAAACAGAAGTTTAGATGAAGTGTTGAGAGAATTTTTATTGCTGAAAAAGGCACATGACTGCTAAAACACATACATAGACGCATACACTCACTGGCCACTTCATTAGGTACACCTTGCTAGTACCGGGTTGGACCCCCTTTTGTCTTCAGAACTGCCTTAATCCTTCGAATCCTGGCATAGATTCAACAAGGTACTGGAAAGATTCCTCAGAGACTCTGGTCCATATTGACATGAGAGCATCACGCAGTTGCTGCAGATTTGTCGGCTGCACATCCATGATGTGAATCTCCCGTTCCACCACATCCCAAAGTTGCTCTACTGGATTGAGATCTGGTGACTGTGGAGGCCGTTCGTGTACAGTGAACTCATTGTCGTGTTCAAGAAACCAGTCTGAGATGATTCGCGTTTTATGACATGGTGCGTTATCCTGCTGGAAGTAGCCATCAGAAGATGGGTTCACTGTGGTCATAAAGGGATGGACATGGTCAGCAACAATACTCAGGTAGGCTGTGGCATTGACACGATGCTCAATTAGTACTAATGGGCCCAAAGTGTGCCAGGAAAATATCCCCCACACCATTGCACCACAACCACCAGCCTGAACCGTTGATACAAGGCAGGATGGATCCATGCTTTTATGTTGTTGATGCCAAATTCTGACCCTACCATGCGAATGGTACAGCAGAAATTGAGACTCATCAGACCAGGCAACATTGTTCCACTCTTCTATTGTACAATTTTGGTGAGCCTGTATGAATTTTAGCCTCAGTTTCCTGTTCTTAACAGGAGTGACACCCGGTGTGGTCTTCTGCTGCTGTAGCCCATCCACCTCAAGGTTCAACATGTTGTGCATTCAGAGATGCTCTCCTGCATGCCTCGGTTGTAACAATTGATTATTTGAGTTACTGCTGCTGTTTTATCAGCTTGAACTAGTCTGGCCATTCTCCTCTGACCTCTGACATCAACAAGGCATTTATGGCCACAGAACTGCCACTCACTGGATATTTTCTCTTTTTCTGACCATTTTCTGTAAGCTCTAGAGATGGTTGTGCGTGAAAATCCCAGTAGATCAGTAGTTTCTGAAATACTCAGACCAGCCTGTCTGGCACCAACAACCATGCCACGTTCAAAGTCACTTAAATCACCTTTCTT